>NC_056436.1:41446120-41449328 GCF_018296145.1 Oncorhynchus tshawytscha | reverse complement strand
AAAATACATGTATGTTTTGTTCGATAATGTGCATATTTATATCCAAAAATCTCAGTTTACATTGGCCCATAAAGTGCAGTAATGTTTTGATTCCAAAACATCCAGTGATTTTGCAGAAATACTCATAATAAACATTGATAAAAGATACAAGTGTTATTCACAGAATTAACCTCTTGAACCTCTGGGGGCAGTATTTCATTTTTGGATGAAAAACGTTCCCGTTTTAAACAAGATATTTTGTCACGAAAAGATGCTCGACTATGCATATATTTGATAGCTTTGGAAAGAAAACACTCTGACGTTTCCAAAACTGCAAAGATATTGTCTGTGAGTGTCACAGAACTAATGCTACAGGCAAAACCAAGATGAAATTTCATACAGGAAGTGAGCCAGATTTTTGAGGCGCTGTGTTCCAATGTCTCCTTATATGGCTGTGAATGCAAGGAATGACTACACTTTCTGTCGTTTCCCAAGGTGTTTGCAGCATTGTGACGTATTTGTAGGCATATCATTGGAAAATTGACCATAAGAGACTACATTTACCAGGTGTCCGCTCGGTGTCCTCCGTCGAAACTATTGCGTAATCTCCAGGTGCGTGCATTTTTCCATTTTGAACAGAGGAGAAACCAAACTGCCACGAGTGACTTATCATCGAATAGATATGTGAAAAACACCTTGAGTATTGATTCTAAACAACGTTTGCCATGTTTCTGTCGATATTATGGAGTTAATTTGGAAAAAAGTTCGCGTTGTAATGACTGAATTTCCGGGGTTTTTTCTTAGCCAAACGTGATGAACAAAATGGAGCGATTTCTCCAACACAAATAATCTTTTTGGAAAAACTGAACATTTGCTATCTACCTGAGAGTCTCCTCATTGAAAACATCTGAAGTTCTTCAAAGGTAAATGATTTTATTTGAATGCTCTTCTTGTTTTTGTGAAAATGTTGCCTGCTGAATGCTAGGCTTAATGCTATGCTAGCTATCAATACTCTTACACAAATGCTTGTGTAGCTATGGTTGAAAAGCATTTTTGTAAATCTGAGATGACAGTGTTGTTAACAAAAGGCTAAGCTTGTGAGCCAATATATTTATTTCATTTCATTTGCGATTTTCATGAATAGTTAACGTTGCGTTATGGTAATGAGCTTGAGGCTATAATTACGCTCCCGGATACGGGATTGCTCGTCGCAACAGGTTAAAGATAGACTTCTCCGTATTAATGCAACTGATGTATCAGATTTTTTTTAAACTTTACGGAAAAAGCATAATCTGAGAACGGCACTCAGAGCCCAATCCAGCCAAAGAAATATCTGCCATGTTGGAATCAACAGAAGTTAGAAATAACACTATAAATATTCACTTACCTTTGATGATCTTCATCAGAAGGCACTCCCAGGAATCCCAGTTTGACAATAAAGGACTGATTTGGTTCGTAAAGTCCATCATTTATGTCAAAATAGCTACTTGTTGTTAGCGTGTTCAGCCCAGTAATCCATCTTCATAAGGCGCGAGCACTTCGTCCAGACAAAAACTTGAAAAGTTCCATTACAGGTCGTAGAAACAAGTCAAATGATGCATGGAATCAATCTTTAGGATGTTTTTAACATGAATCACCAATAAGCTTCCAACCCGAGAATTCCTATGTCTAAGAAAAGCACTGAAACGAGAGCTAACTCTGTCGTGAGTGCGTTTCAAGGGCCTGAGACACTCTGCCAGACCACTGACTCAAACAGATCTCATGAGCCCCTCCTTTATAGTAGAATCCTCAAACCAGTTTCTAAAGACGGTTGAGATCTAGTGGAAGTCGTAGGAAGTGCAAGTTGACTACATAGACACTGTGTATTTGGTAGGCCAAACTTTGAAAAACTACAAACCTCAGATTTCCCTCTTCCTGGTTGGATTTTCTCAGGTTTTCGCCTGCCATATAAGTTCTGTTATACTCACAGACATCATTCAAACAGTTTTAGAAACTTCAGGGTGTTTCCTATCAATACTAATAATAATATGCATATATTAGCATCTGGGACAGTGTAGAGGCAGTTCACTCTGGGCACGCTATTCATCCAAAAGTGAAAATGCTGCCCCCTATCTCAAACAGGTTAAAAGACACTTCATGTGTGTTAGAGAGACACCACTGGCACTGTCAACGTACTCCCGCCGGCTTTGGTCTTTGTCATGGTAGCTAGCAACGTATGTTAGGCTGCTACTCCAGAGCAGGGCAAGGTGAAAATTGAAAACAACAGGGATCTAGACAGCCACAAACTCGGGACAATCCACGGTCCCAGCCACAATGGCTAATTGCGTTGCGGGCTGCGTTCAAGAACACCTCGCTAGCTGGGTGTCCAGCTAGCTAGCAGCTACTCTAGCTGCGATGCCAAATAGCTCCTTAGACCCGTCCTTGGTTGGCAGGATCACTGGAAAGATATAAGCAGTCCCTTTAACTGATGCCAATGCATCGTGGGATCCAACATAAGCTAGGTAGCTACCAAGAACTTTCCAAACAAACAAAACCGAGCTCTTCCTCATTCCACGTACAACAGGGCACATACACTCAGTGTATGTACCCTGCTTTGCTTTGGAAACAAGCTGTGTTCGTTACAGCTGAGCTATCATGTCAATACATTCAGACAACCTAAATAACATTGAATAGTTGAATGTAACTCTAACTTTTCTTACCCAAACTGTGTGTGAAAGTAGATTCAGAGTGAGATTGGGTTTACAGTTCTTGAACGCAGCCCGCAACGCAATTAGCCATTGTGGCTGGGACCGTGGATTGTCCCGAGTTTGTGGCTGTCTAGATCCCTGTTGTTTTCAATTTTCACCTTGCCCTGCTCCATCCAACCTCACTGAGCTCGAGCTGTTTTGCAAGGAGGAATGGGAAAAATTTCAGTCTCTCGATGTGCAAAACTGATAGAGACATACCCCAAGCGACTTACAGCTGTAATCGCAGCAAAAGGTGGTGCTACAAAGTATTAACTTAAGGGGGCTGAATAATTTTGCACACCCAATTTTTCAGTTTTTGATTTGTTAAAAAAGTTTGAAATATCCAATAAATGTCATTCCACTTCATGATTGTGTCCCACTTGTTGTTGATTCTTCACAAAAAATAAAGTTTTATATCTTTATGTTTGAAGCTTGAAATGTGGCAAAAGGTCACAAAGTTCAAGGGGGCTGAATACTTTCGCAAGGCACTGTATGTGTAGGCT
>NC_056436.1:41381898-41446020 GCF_018296145.1 Oncorhynchus tshawytscha | reverse complement strand
TTAGTGATTAATTGTATCTATATTTCTGCTTTATGTGACTCCTATCTTTGGCTGGAAAAATGGCTGTGTTTTTTTTATTTGGCTATGACCTAACATAATCGTTTGTAGTGCTTTCGCTGAAAAGCCTATTTGAAATCGGACACTTTGGTGGGATTAACAACGAGAATAGCTTTTAGGAATTGTAATTATGAGATTTCTGTGGTTTGAATTTGGCGCCCTCTATTTTCACTGGTAGTTGTCATATCTATCCCGATATTGGGATTGCAGCCATAACAGCTTTTAACAAGATTTTTATCTTTCATTTGCTGTATTGGACTTGTTAATGTGTGAAAGTTACATATTTCAAAAAAATATTTTTCGCTTGCTGCCTTTTCAGCGGAATGTTGACGAGGGGTTCCGCTAGCGGAACGCTTGCCCTAGAAAGGTTAAACAAAACAAAAAGAGACCTACAAGCAGTTGTTACAACAACAAGAAAATAGCTTCAAGTGTTTTGTTCAAATTCTCGTGGATTCTACTAATAGAAGAAAGGACAACCTGACCAGAGAGGTCCAGGACCTGAAGAACAGTTAGCAGTTATCCCAGGGTCAGCTTGACGAATTGTTGAAACAGGAGAATGGCAAGATGACAGCAATCTGTAAGTCAATGAGAGAGGACATCAGTTCTGTGTGTGAATCCATGATAACAATGACAGTCTGATTGATCTATCTTGAGAGACAGTCAAGGCAAAATAACACGGTTGTGGACGGAATTGCAGAATCTCCACATGGGACCTGGATGGAGCCTGAGGACAAAGTGACATCAGATAACATTCATATATTAGCCATTTCTGAGACTCACATAGATAATTCATTTGATGATACATCAGTAGCAATACAAGGATATAACATTTATAGAATTGACAAAAATGCTTATGGGGGAGGTGTTGCTGTATATATTCAGAGCCATATCCCTGTAATGCTTAGAGAAGATCTTATGTCAAGTGTTATTGAAGTGTTGTGGTTGCAGGTTCACTTGGCATATCTAAAGCCTTTTCTTTTGGGGTGTTTCTATAGGCCACCAAGTGATAACAGTCAGTATCTAAATAATATGTGTGAAATGGTTGATAGTGTATGTGGTGTAAGAGAGGTCTACTGTCTTGGGGACCTGAATTGTGACTGGTTTTCATCAAGCTGTCCACTCAAGAGGAAACTTCTTACCGTAACCAGCGCCTGTTGGTTCAGGTTATTAATCAACCTACCAGGGTGTTTACAAACACTACAGGAACAAGATCATCCACATCTATTGATCACATTTTTACTAACACTGTAGAACTTTGTTCCAAAGCTATATCCGTACCCATTGGATGCAGTGATCACAATATAGTGTCTATATCCAGGAAAGCCACATTTCCAACAGCTGGGCCTAAAATAGTGTATAAGAGATCAAACAAAATATTTTGCAGTGACTCTTATGTGGATGATGTTAAAAATATTTGTTGGTCTGATGTGATTAATTTATGAAATTGCTGCTTCCAGTTATTGATAAACATGCACCGGTTAAGAAACTGACTGTTAGAACTGCTCAGGCTCCATGGATTGACGAGGAATTGAAAAACGGTATGGATGAAAGAGATGGGGCAAAAGGAGTGGCTAATAAGTCTGGCTGAACATCTGACTGTTTTACTTACTGCAAATTGAGAAATTATGTGACCAAACTCAACAAAAAGAAGAAGAAACTGTATTATGAAGCCAAGATCAATAATATAAAGAATGATGGAAAAAAAACTTGGGAGCACTTTAAATTAAATTATGGGCAGAAAGACAAATTCAACTCCTTCTTTCATCGAATCAGATGGCTTATTCATCACAAAACCATTTGATGTTGCCAATTATTTTAATTAGTATTTCATTGGCAAAGTCGGCAAACTTAAGCAGGAAATGCCCACGACAAACAGTGAGCAATTATATTCATGCATAAAAAAACAAATAATGAAAGGAAAGCAGTGCAAGTTTGAATTTTGTAAAGTTAGTGTGGGAGAGGTGGAAAACTGTTGTTTAAGATCAATAATGACAAACCTCCAGGCATTGACAACTTAGATGGAAAGCTACTGAGGATGGTAACTGACTCTATAGCCACTCCTATCTGTCATATTTTTAAATCTGAGCCTAGAGGAAAGTCTTTGTCCTCAGGCCTGGAGGGAAGCCAAAGTAATTCCGCTACTCAAGAGTGGTAAAGCGGCCTGTACTGGTTCTAACAGCAGGCCTATAAGCTTGCTGCCAGCTCTTAGCAAACTGTAGGAATAAATTGTTGTTTGACCAAATACAATTTTATTTCTCTGTAAACAAATGAACCACATACTTTCAGCATGCTTATAGAGAACGGCACTCAACATGTTCTGCACTGACACCAATGACTGATGATTGGTTGAAATAAATTGATAATAAGAAGATGGTGGGAGCTGTACTGTTAGATTTCAGTGAGCCTTTGATATTATTGACCATAACCTGTTGTTGAAAAACTTAAGTGCTATGGCTTTACAACCTCTTCCATATCATGAATTCGGAGCTATCTATCTAATAGAAGAAAGGGTTTTCTTTAATTGATGTGTCTCTAATGTCAAACATGTAAAGTGTGGTGTACCGCAGGGCAGCTCTCTAGGCCCTCTACTCTTTTCTATTGTTTACCAATGACCTGCCACTGGCATTAAACAAAGTATGCGTGTCCATGTATGCTGATGATTCAACCATATTTTCATAGTCCCCAAATCTAGAACAAATTATTGCATGGAACTTCCTTCCATCTCATATTGCTCAAATAAACAGCAAACCTGGTTTTAAAACAAACAGATAAAGCAACACATCCTGGCACAACGCCTCTCCCCTATTTGACCTAGATCGTTTGTGTGTATGCATTGATATGTAGGCTACGTGTGCCTTTTTAAAAAATGTATGTAGTTCTGTCCTTGAGTGTTTCTTGTCTAATGATGTTCTGTATTATGTCATTCTGTATTACGTTTCATGTTTGGTGTGGACCCCAGGAAGAGTAGCTGCTGCATTTGCAACAGCTAATGGGGATCCTAATAAAATACCAAATACCAAAACTAATATTGAGTTGCATCCACTTTTGTCCTTTGCCTCAATTCGTCAGGGCATGGACTCCACACACTGTCGAAAGCGTTCCGCTGGCTTATTTTGACTCCAATGCTTCCTACAGTTGTGTCAAGTTTGCTGGATGTCCTTTGGGTGGTGGACCATTCTTGATACACACTGGAGTGTGAAAAATCCAGCAGCATTACAGTTCTTGACACACTCAAAGGCACTTAAATCTTTTGTCTTGCCCATTCACCCTCTCAATGGCACATATACACAATCCATGTCTTAAGGCTTAAAAAAAATATTTAACTTGTCTCCTCCCTTTCATCTACAATGACTTAAGTGACATCAATAAGGGATCATAGCTTTTACCTGGTCAGTCTGTCTACACTCAGTGTAGAGGTAGGCATCTGGATGGTAGACTTGTTCTCATCGAAGCTCATTACCCCTCCTATACCAATAGGAGTCACAGGCAGGAACCATTGGACTGTGGCTTCACAGTTTATTTCAATATACTGTACCTCTCTATTTAGGTTCATGGCATGACATTGAAACAATTTCACTAATTCAAACATATAATTTGAATATCAACATTGAAAGAAGGTCAAATAAAAGGTAAAATATAAAATTAGACATAATTTCAACCAATAGATATTGACTATAGGATGAAAAATATTTTAAACATTTCTATGTGGGATTTTCAATGCAATTTCAACATATGCATAGTTCTGATGATTGTTGAAATTACGTTGATGTAACAACCTGTTACTTTAAGTCATTGTAAATTGAAGTTAACTTAATTTCAATGTTTACTACGCTGGTTAAAAATATGAAAACAGTAGTGATTGACTTTTTCCCACATAGATTCCCCGTCACAAACGGCTGACAAATGACATTGAAACAACATTGACTCAACCACTGTGTGCCCAGTGGGTTTACAGTATCTTATGCAGATTCATTTGTTGCCAGGGAACAGGACGTAATTCATTTTTAGGTTCAATCCAAAGGTAAATGCTGTCTCCTACATAGAGAAGTCAGGCTCCTCGAATGTGGATAATGTTTCAAGTTTAATCAGTTGGATACAATAAGCTGATGCCACAGGTGAAATATAAGTCCACATTTCATTCACTGCAACTCCCCCTCCCCACACATCATTACACTAAGAGCAACTTGACAACTCCTACACATAAACAAATGCAGCCACATAGAGAGACACAGTACGACTGAATCTTTATATACGTATTTCTCTATTGTACTGTACCACAGACGTGTTAAGGAAGATCCGCCTCTGTATGTGACACTTCTGTAACAATTTACCATGTCTTTCCCAGTCCAATGGGGCCTTATGATCCACTGCTCAATTATAATCCATGGATTAATTACCTTATGTCTTTCATCCAAAGAAGGACCAGTTCTTATTCTTTAGAGACTCGTTCATTTGTCTCAAACATGTATGATAAGTCTGTTCCTTTGGGGTCTGTAATATCCCAACCCAAACCCTCATTTATAATGAGTTTCATAGTCCTTGGAATATTTGATTCCATTTTTTTTATGCATGCATACATTTCTAGTAAGGAAATATCTGAAAGATGTATGGCACTTCATAAGCATGTCAATGAAGTTCCAATGTACAACAAATGTACAGAGACCAAACACAATGAGCATGTGTTTACAACATGAACAAATGCCACAGTACAGAGTATATATGAATAGACCCTATATTCCCATACCGGTATTTACTAAGAATTGCGAGAGACCCATTTCGATATATCCACATTTTTCCGCGACCCCATCCTGTAAAAAAAGGGATGTAATCAACAGCTAATGTTTACTTTTTTAATTGGGTATATGACAGTTATTACAAATCAGTCTGATAGTACTTTTGACAGTATTTCATGCTGAAGGATGTATGGTTTAAAGTGACTGAAATGCATCAGAAAGATATTGGGAAGTTCAGAAGATCATCAGGCAACGGTTTAGTATGATCTTCTATGTAGAAAAGAAGTTCAATAACCATGTTTTGATCCAACCATTTCATGCAGATTAATTAACTGATGCATGAAAAAAATCAAAACGGGCAGAAGGAAACATGAATTGCCTGTATAATTGTATAAATGCCGACAGACAATTTGTTCATTAGACATGATGGGATATTTTTGTGCGGCTAAAATTAATTATGAGAAAAATGAATGTGGAAACGCCTTTATGTACAACTATTGATATACTGTAATAACCATCATCACTCTATGTTGTGTGGTCCGCCCACTATGACTCGGGAAATCATGCAGTTTATTAAACAAGATTAAATAAATTATGATGAACTTCTTATTTTCAATGACTGCGTAGGAACAGTGGGGTAACGGGGGTTTGAACTCGCAACCTTCCGGTTACTAGTCCAATGCTCAAACCACTAGGCTACCCTGCCGCCCCATGTGCAAGGTGATGAGTTTGATGCTCCTTTTCAATAAATATTGAAAGTCATATTCTGGTGACATGATGATCGATGTTTGGCTTCCGTTTGACAAAAACAACCTTATTTAGGCTACTTATGTATTGATTTTTACCTGACTTTTTTTCTCACTGTTCGCGATCCGCAATGCAGAGAACACCGGGATAAGAATTCTCATTTAATTACCATAGTGAATTATTTTAATGTTTGTTTGTGTCAATTAATCACATACGGGATGGGTTGCCAATTGGCGATTTCACATGAAAATAAAATGTCATTCATTCGTACAAATAATCTCGCCCTTATCCATAATAATCTCAATGTAGGTAGCCTACCTGCACTGTATCTGCGAATTGTTGGCTACAGCGCATGTGCCAAGACCAGAGAGGGCACATTTGCAATATAACGCAAAACAGTTGAGTTGAAAATGTGATGGAAACCCATTTAACTTGTACTTTTAATTCGGTACATGGGGATTGAACGGCAAAAGTTACTTTTATGTGTACTACGTCATCATGCACATCATTTTATCCTCAACAATTCAGTTTGATGGCGCATATTGTTTTAGGCAGATTTGAGAATATTCACATGAAAATCTCTTACAAATTGGATGGAATACTAGCGAATGATGTTCTTTTCTCCACAGTCTGACTTAGTATCTGGTCTTGTCCACTCTTGTTCTAATGAGGCTTGTGGCCATTGTAGAGGGAAACCGAAGACGCATACATGTTCCTGAGTCTTATCTTTCAGTGACGGGATCATAATATTTTGTAGTTTATACCCCCCCAAAAAATAGAACCACATTAAAAAATAGAACCACATTAATTACAACTGACCTAACCCCTGTTTTATGAACCAAGCACAATTATTATTATTTTTCTTCAGAGTTTCTCTCGCAATCCCATTTTCAAATCAGGAGACCCCACATTTGGGAAACGCTGGGTTATGATATATTTTGTATGTACAATACTCGTATTCCCTTAGCAGCATCTCTTGAACTTGATGAGTTTGTGGAAGGCCTGTTTGAACTCGTCATTGAAGGCAGTGTAGATAACAGGATTGATGAGCGAGTTTAGGTAGCCAAGCCAGGTGAACACGTCGAAGAGCACTGGGTGGAACCAGCATTCTTTGCAGATGGCCAGTACCAGGGTGACCACGAAAAAGGGTAGCCAACACACAATGAAGGCTCCCAGGATGATGCCTAGCGTCTTGGTGGCCTTCTTCTCCCGGGCGGTGCACAGACGTTTCCTCTCCAGCACACTGTCAGCCAGCTTCACCGTCACGCAGTTATTGAAGAGAGGCGACCCACCACTACTTCCTCCACCTCCGTTTACTGCCACTCCTCCCGTGTTGCCTCCCCCTCCGGGGTGCAGGTGGCCCTCTTGGTTGGAGGCGGAGTTGATGGAGCAAATGGAGGAGCCGGCCGACGTCTGGATGAGCTGAGCCGTGGTGAAACGCTTGCCGCACGATACTGGTGTCTTAAAGATGCGTGAGCGGGCTGCCACGTAGATCCGGCCGTAGAGGATCATCAGCAACACAGTGGGAACATAGAACGCCCCGAAGGTGGAGTAGAGCGTGTAGGAGATCTGATCCGTGTTCACTATGCACTCCATCACCTCCTCGTTGGCCTTGGCCTGCCTCCAGAAGAGCGGCGGCATGGAGATGGAGATGGAGATCACCCATACCACCGTTATCATCAGGCCCGCTCGACGCATTGTCCGGCGCTTGGAGTACTCCAGGGCGTCAGTGATGGCCCAGTAGCGGTCCAGTGCGATGACGCACAGGTGCAGGATGGAGGCAGTGCAGAAGGTGATGTCCGATGACAGCCAGATGTCGCAGACAATCTGCCCCAGGGCCCAGGTCTTACTCACTGTGTACAAGATGCTGATAGGCATGACCAGGATGGACACCAGCAGGTCTGTCACAGCCAGCGAGCCAATCAGAAAGTTGGCTGGCGTGTGTAGCTTCCGAGTCAGGAATATGGTGGCGATGACAAAGGCATTGGACAGCACGGTGGCCAGGGTGACGATTGCCAAGATGGCTGACAGGATGATCTGGAGCCCCAGGAGAGTGGCTTTGTCCCATTGTGCCTCTGTGGGTTCAGAGCTCTCCGTGGTGTTGGTGAAGAACGGATCAACGGAGCTATTATCCTGATCCATCTTGCCTTTCCCCTTTAATCCTTTGTTCAAGGTCTAGATGTGCCACATGACCACAATCAAATGAGGGCCTATGCTTTCCTTTGTCTTCTCGGCATGGTGCGAGGGCTGCATTGATGGGTGTCACTGTTGGTTGTCACACGTATCCATGGGACCTGATGGATCCTTTATCCATAATTTCAGTCTTGGAGACACACTGGGTTCTGAGAAAAATCTCCAAAATTGAGATTTACAAAAAAGGTGATTGCTATTTAGTTTCATATTAGAGCTTTTGATTACGCTCGTACCATTTCAATGCATAACCAATAAAGCCATTATAGTTGCTGAATCACTGTCCATTTCAGCAGACACACTAATATTGGTTTGATTCGGCAGTCTGGCTGAGGGACAGTAGACACTGATTTGTATTCTGCTTGTCTCATCAAACTCTGTTTTCTCCCTCGCCCAAGCTCTTATCTCCACTCCAGCCAGGTCGAGCACAACACCTCAGACCCTGACTTCCTATCAACTGCTGCTTTCATGGTCTCCTCCTGTTTCAATAACTCTCAGTGGGTAAAATCTACACTGAAAGATTATGGTGATACAAAGGATTGGCTCACTCTGTACTCATTTTAAGCTGAACCAGGGTTCCTTTAATTTGCGCTCAGCTCCAAAGCCTGGGTCATCCAGTCTTGTTGATATTGAGGGTTAACTAGAATGTTAACATGATCCACATCAAGGGGGGAAAAGTCTGCTTCACTTCTTCATTCCAAATGTTTTTGGCTTGGCCTTAGAAATTCACCACTCAATGTGATAAAGAACAAGGCATTTGCAGATTCCCAGTTGGATGAAGCACAGCATGTGCTAATATTAATTTTTGATGTGTGTTCACTGTTTTCCTGTCAAAGCTTTGTTGGTCAGTTAAGCATTCAGGTGTGACGTCCAGATGGGAAGTAACAGTACTGCACAGCTTTTGTTCTGGTTTTGCTTCTCGAAAGTCCAAGCTTCAATTGAAGCATGACGACCTTAGAATGGGAAAGATAGAGAAAGAAAGTGTGCATTAGAAGTACATACGAGTCACCATTTCAAACCGCCAACAATCCCACCTACATAAAATATCCTACATGCAGTGCATGCACATAAGAATGAACAATATGTGAGCTCGACCTCTGGCATCTCATGCTATGAGGCATATTTCTACCTCAACCCTTATGTTCAGCCATTACATACATGCAAGATTGATAATACAATATTAAAGGGGAGTGGAAACAGTAGGCTTTAGAACACCAGCTAACTGTACCTGTAAATCACCATATTGGCATTGTTGTATAACCGGAAGGAGAGTTTTGGAATTCCAGAATTTACTCAGACCATGACCTCTGCATGCATTAATGAGCAATATTTGCTGGTGTCAACCCATATCTGAAAACATGATACATATTTTGAAAGCTGAGAAACAGCCCTTTCAAATGATGTAACATACAATAGCACGACATCAATCAAATGGTAATCAGTCGAGAGAAACACCTGTGAAAATGTGTACTGTATCTTAAACAAAAATCTGTTATTTTCCCCAAACTGCCTTTTACACAACTACCTAATGAAGGTGGAGAAAAAACTTAGAGCATGTTGCATCTTCTTTATGTTGTAAGGATTGATCATCTGAAATCAGAATAGTAATACCCTTTACAGTGAATGAGTTACAGATGTTTTATTTTCTGGAAATTTATGGAATATTCTGTGATCAAACATTTTCTCATATACATAGTATATTAAACACATACAGTACCAGTCAAAAGTTTGGACACACCTATTCATTCAAGTGTTTTTATTTTTACTATTTGCTACATTGTAGAATAATAGTGAAGACATCAAAACTATGAAATAACACATGGAATCCTGTAGTAACCTAAAAAGTGTGAAACAAATCAAAATATATTTAAAATGTGAGATTCTTCAAAGTAGCCACCCTTTGCCTTGATGATAGCTTTGCACACTCGTGGCATTCTCTCAACCAGCTTCATGAGTAATGCTTTTCCAACAGTCTTGAAGGAGTTCCCCCATATGCTGAGCACTTGTTGGCTGCTTTTCCTTCACTCTGCAGTCAAACTCATCCCAAACCATCTCAATTGGGTTGAGGTCAGGTGATTGTGGGGCCAGGTCATCTGACTCTCCTCGGTCAAATAGCCCTTACACAGCCTGGATGTGTGCTTTGGGTCATTGGCCTTTTGAAAAACAAATGATAGTCCCAGTAAGTGCAAACCAGGTGGGATGGCGCATCGCTGCAGAATGCTGTGGTAATGCTCTCCCATGCCATCCCTAAGAGGGGTGCATCACGTCTTGACAGGCTTTTGTCGCTATACTCAACATGAGTGGGTTGAGTCACTGACGTTATCTTCCTGTCCGGTCTTGTGTCCCCTTGGGCTTGTGTGGTGGGGGAGATCTTTGTGGGCTATACTCCACCTTGTCTCAGGGTAGTAAGTTGGTGGTCTGTTGATATCCCTCTGGTGTGGGGGCTGTGCTTTGGCAAAGTGGGTGGGGCTATAGCCCACCTGGTTGATCCTGTCGCCCAACCCCCCCGTCTCAGTCCCCAGTAGCTTTGCTGCAATAGTCTGTGCCAGGTGGCTAGGGTCAGTCTGTCCTATCTGGTGTATTTATCCTGTCTTATTTGATGTTCTGTGCGATCTCTCCCCTCTCGGAGGACCTGAGGCATGACTACTTGGCCTGACGACAGCCCAGGGAGAATGTACTGTGCATGTTTCGTCCTGATATGACACTGCATATCACCTCCATTAGAACAATAGTGGTGATTTACAAGTAGCCACTCGAGGGGATTATGCTCTCATAAGCAATGTTCCCTCTAAACTGCGTGCAGTAGCCCTGAGACTGTCAGAGTGCAGAAGAAATATCAGTCCATGGAGAGAAGCATGAGATTGGACTTCAAATCAGCTTTTTAGAGTTTTCCATGTTAGTCAACACAATCAAAGTTTCGCTTTACTGTGGCAATTGTTATCGATTCAATGCAATATTAGCCACTTTCAATGCAACATACCGAAACAAAACAAACTATGCAGGAGATATTGTTATAGGCAGAACGCATCGGAGTAGGATTCTATTGCGCATGACTCAGCCTGTACAATACATACACCGGTGTGGCATAACCAATCAGAGCTGCAGTAAGCCTATATGCAAATTGACCATTGCCATGTATGGATCTGTGCCATATACTTTGAACTGGACTGTGTTTACAGCTGTGGTCATGAGTAGGTTTGCTTGTTTTGAGATGCGCTTGTTTTAAGATCAAGGCAAGAGCTGCATGTAGCCACATGTGTACATTTTATTCATATTCTTTGCTAGTTAGCGAGTTATTAGCCCAGTTATAGATAATTTGTAGTCAGAAATAGGGGAGTGATTGCTTCCTACAAGAGAACAAAAAGTGTACATTTCTAGATCGTTTTGTTGTCTTAGAGACAGTGTTGTATTCTGAGATAGGCTTGAATAAGCTAAATATCCAGTATGCAGAGGGTAGCATAATTTGCCTGATTCTCTTTTTAGTTTGCCTCTCACTGTTTGCCAGAAGCACAGGTGTGTGGGAATAGTCTTAGCATAAACTTCAAGCAAGTCAGAGGATTATTCATAATTTATGCCTGTCTCTAGCTAATCTTCATTGAGATGCCAATGAGTCTGAAAAATAACTTGACTACCATACTTCAGAGAGGATTTAAATCAGTAAACACGAATCAGTAAACACCCCTAAAATGCTATGTTAGACTTTGATCTATGACTTTGACCTTTTACCATATGGAATGTGATGTGAAGAAAAAAAAATCATGATATTATTAAGCGTCATGGTGAATCGCTTATGCCTTCCCTGGGATTTAAGCCTGTCACCTATAAGAGCGCTGACTTCTGAGCTATGACTGGTTACACCTAAAGATGGCAGCTCTACCCTTTAGTCTTGTCAGATCTAGTTACATTATGGCTTTCTAAAGTATGTGACCCATTGGAGATGGGCTTCATCTGAGATGTAGGAAATAAGGACAAATCTGGAATAGGAACTCCTAAGAGCAATAAATGCCCTTTAAGTTAAAAATAGAATCCTCAGTTACTACAAATAAATTAATGATATATACCTATTGATTCTTGAAGAATATTTAAATGCCTCATGAGCTTAGTTCAACTGTTGTAAAATATAAATATAAGCTTGTTTTACTCCAATGTTTGTAAACAAACACTGTATAGCCTCAAAACATTCGACCAGAGTCGGTTTATCTGACCTGTGACCAATAATTAGTGAGATGTAAACATAAATAAAGATCTTGTCTCTTTACCTAGGAACCTTCCCCGTGGATACAGCAACGCAGTCAGGCTATAATTGCGTAGAAAATACAGTATTCCTACATAAGAGAGAGAGAGATCCCACTGGGAACAGACGTCGGATCAATGTAATTTAGTTTCAATTATGAGGAAACAAAGTTGATTCAACCAGTGTGTGCCCAGTGGGAGTTTTTGTATCTGTGTGTATAATAAGAAGATAACAGACCAAATGAGAAAGAGAGAGATACATGAGTAATTGTGTGTATCGCATCCTCTAAACAGAAACCTTAACCAATCTAACTCAACAATACCATATATATAAGAGACTGAGACTAAATAAGAGCTTATCACCAAAACAGCATGACACATACAGTAGCAATGCAGTATTCTGGCTTGGCTTATTTCCAACTACTGAGCTAATGAATGAGTGGAAAAAGCCAGACCACAGCAGAACCCTGGTCCTCTCTGGAGAGATTGCTAGTCAGCTGCTAATCCTTCTGAACACAGCCCTGTGAGCTCCGCATGGCAGAGGTGGAGACAGGCTAATTGATTTAGCTTGGGAGAGCTGATGCCTCACTGTGGACTAATGTTCAGCCAAGCGAATTGTAAGCTGCAGGTGGAGAGGCGTAAACTGGTGGGAATACGGTTAGTCGAGTGGCAATGGAGGATGGAGACAAAGCTGGACATCTACTCCAGGTGGTGTCTGAGGAAAGCCCGAAAGATAATCAAGGACTCCAGTCACCCGAGCCATAGACTGTTCACTCTGTTACCATCTGGCAAGCGGTAACGAAGCATCGGGTATAGGACCAACAGGCTCTGAGACAGCTACTACCACCAGGCCATCAGACTGCTGAACAGCTAACCCGAGCTGTCTCCCTGCACCTTAAAAATGATTTGCATCTCAGAGACTATCTGCACCTTAGAGATTATTAGTACTGGCTACCCACATATCCAACCCTTACCCACACACACAAACGTATAAATCAAATCAAATTTGTATCTGTCACATGCGCCGAATACGACAGGTGTAGTAGACCTTACAGTGAAACGCTTACTTACAAGCCCTTGTTTTGCAGTTTTAAGAAAATACCTAAAAACAAAAAGAGATAAGAATAACAAATAATTATAGCGCATACACAGTCAACACTGCAGTTCTATTTATTTTACTGCCTGACCATGTCACTACACACTTTATATTTGTAAATCATGTGTAATACAGTCCATTTTTACTACACATACTACCTCTTATTACTTGTATTAGTTGTTATTATTGACCTGAGAAGGATGTTTAATTAGCATGAAATAGTGAAGACCAAGACGTTGTGTTTAACTTGGCAGAGGAGATATTGATACAGCGCACCTTGGTGGGTAATAAACATCTCATACACTAGAGGCCTGTAGATTTGAATGATAGATCTGGTAGCTGTGTCTGTACGGTATAGGCTAATGAAAGCAAAAAAAAACATTTATTAGATAAGAAGATCAACAGCAAAAAACTGACTACGTATCTTAACATTTCCAATCTTGGATCAAAAGTGTATAATGGGGAGGGCTGCAAAAATACAGAGTTTTTGAATTGGAACAATTATAAGAAATACAGATTCACTGAAATGGCTTTTGAAGGTAGAGAATATGACCTGAAAATGGACCATAAAACCAAATCTTGAAATGTTGAGAGAGCTAAAGGGTGGGGGAGAGAACTTGAGAAAAGCCACTCTTAGTTAGACTTTGTGGAGTTGGCCCTATGTAGGATTCTAATCTCTTAACGTCCGTGGGCGAGCTACTCAGAGTCAACAGAAGGGCTGCAGCAATTGAGCCATCAGAGAAAGTCCGCCAAAGAGTGCTGCGGGAAAGACTTGGAGGTCTTTGAACAATTCCTGTGTTGATTTTTGACTGTGGTATTCGGAGATGCAGATGGTGCAGTGACAATGCTGCAATCCCAACCTCTGGGCACGAACCTCTGGACAGATAGGAGAGTTTGGGGGGAAATTATCACTGGCTTTCTGTCTGTAAGCAGATATGGGAGAGACGGAACACAAGAGATGAGAGGACTGTCTGTCCGGAACACTGTTTTATGGTAAATCTGTCTATCTCTCTCTGTCTATAGCTATCCATCTGTCTTTTTCTAGTATACACTGAGTATACCAAACAATTCAGGGTGGTGCCCATGTTGACTCTAATGATTCCCACAGTTGTGTCAAGTTGGCTGGATGTCCTTTGGGTGGTGGACCATTCTTGAAACTCACAGAAAACTGTTGAGCGTGAAAATAAGCACAAACAGTGTTTATTTTTTATTGAACATTAAAACATACAATCTACCTGCAGTTGAGCCGATCAACATTTACATTACATTGTCATCTAACCATCTCTCGTCCAGAGCGACCCATAGGAGCAACCAAGGTCAAGCGCCCTTCCCAGGGGCACGTTGACAGATCTCCCACCAAGTCAAAACGGGAACCCGAACCAGCAACCTAAGCTCCCAACCGCCAGTCCACCAACCATGCAAGATCCCCTGACAGCTGCCCCTCAACCAAAAATAAAATGCAATTAAAAAATATTCTCTCCCTCACCTGGTCAGTCCATGTCATGGTCTTAATGTTTTGTATACTCAGTGTTTGTCTGCCTTTATTTGCCTTTATTCTACCTTTATTCGCAGTGTCAACATTCTATATTTAAGCAGTAAGGCACAAGGGGGTGTGGTATATGGCCAATATACCACGGCTAAGGGATGTTCCTAAGCACAACGCAATGCGGAGTGCCTGGATACAGCCTTTAGCCGTGGTATATTGGCAATATACCACAAACCCCCAAGGTGCCTTATTGCTATTATAAACTGGTTACCAACGTAATTAGAGCAGTAAAAATACATTTTTTTGTCATACCCGTGATATACCACGGCTGTCAGCCAATCAGCATTCGGGGCTCGAACCATCCAGTTTATAATTCTATTTTCATTCCTCTGACAACTATCCTCTGTGACACCTTCGGAAGCTTAGCCTGAACTTGTAATCTTCTGATCATCAAGCTTCAACGCACTCACATAGAATCAGTCCCCTTAATCAAATGCAGTCCACTCTATTGTTCTGTACCTGCCACTCGGCCATTCAAAACACATTCTTTCCCTGCTATTGTACACTATGCTGCTCACAGCCTAGAGAAATTGGGATGAGTCCAGAGAAATCTAGGCCACCTGAGTTCCTTACATGGAATGTGGAGATATATGCTGATGTGGTCTGTATCTTAGTCACAGCTGCCCCAGGTGGAAGAGGGGGCCATCCAGTTTATGCAAACTGGGCCTACACCACATGTGATTATTTCTGTTATTTGTATATAATAGCTTGGTTAAGTTTTCACAAGTATGTGGTACATTTTCACAATGCTTTGTACAAAATTCAAAACAGATCGTCAAAAAAGGCAGTTGTTTCAAAGCTCTAAGCACATTTTACATTTACTAAGTAACAACAAACTAAATCAGTCACTTTTTCACTAAACTTAGTGTTTCATCTAGAAATACATGTTACACATTGCAATACACATTCATATAAAGTACACTGAACAAAAATATAAAGGCAACATGTAAAGTGTTGGTCCTATGTTTCATGAGCTGAAATAAAAGATTCCAGAAATTTTCCAAACGCACAAAAAGCTTCTTTCCCAAAAATGTTGTGTAGCTGTTTGTAAACATTTCTCCTTTGCCAAGATAATCCATCCACCTTACAGGTGTGGCATATCAAGAAGCTGATTTAACAGCATGATCATTACACTGGTGCACCTTGTGCTGGGTACAATAAAAGCCCATTCTAAAATGTGCAGTTGTGTCACACAACACATTGCCACAGATGTCTCAAGTTGAGGGAGCATGCAATTTGCACGCTGACTGCAGGAATATCCACCAGAGCTGTGCCAGAGAATTTAATATTAATTTCTCTACTATAAGCAGTCTCCAACATCGTTTTAGAGAATTTGGCAGTACGTCCAACTGGCCTCACAACTGCAGACCACGTGTAGTCATGCCATCCCAGGACCTCCACATCCGGCTTCTTCACCTATGAGATCGTCTGAGACCAGCCACCCGGACAGCTGAAGAAACGGTGGGTTTGCACAACCAAAGAATTTCAGAAACTATCGCAGGGAAGCTCATCTGCATGCTCGTTGTCCTCACGACTTAAATGCAGCTCGGCGTCTCAACAGACTTCCGTGAGGTTGTCACGCGGGACTAGGTGTGTGAGGAAGGAATCGAGCGCAGAGTTCCACAGGGAAAAGGTGCACTTTAATCCGGCACAAACAAACAAGCCCACAACACAGGGCGCGGAAATATATGGACCACCCAAAACACATGGTGCCAGGTCCAGAACACGAACACACCTAACTAACGCACACACATAACACAAAATGAATCCCGCACAAAACAAGGGCGGGTAAACGTACTTTAAATAAGGAAGCCCATCAAGCACACACAAAAGGACACAGGTGCAACTAATAAGACAAAACAGACAGACAACGAAAAAGGGATCGGTGGCGGCTAGTAGACCGGTGACGACGACCGCCGAGCACCGCCCGAACAGGCAGGGGAGCCAACTTCGGCGGAAGTCGTGACAGAGGTAAATGCTTACCTTCAATGGCCACTGGCATGCTGGAGAATGCTCTTCACGGATGAATCACGGTTTCAACTGTACCAGGCAGATGGCAGACCACATGTATGGCATCATGTGTGCGAGTGGTTTGCTGATGTTGTGAACAGAGTGCCCCATGGTGGAGGTGGGGTTATGGTATGGGCAGGCATAAGCTACAGAGAGCAAACACAATTGCATTTCATGGATGGCAATATGAATGCACAGAGATACCGTGATGAGATTCTGAGGCCCATTGTCGTGCCATTCATCCGCTGCCATCACCTCATGTTTCAGCATGATAATGCACAGCCCCATGTTGCAAGGATCATTACACAAGTCCCTGTTCTTCCATGGCCTGCATACTCACCAGACATATCACTCATTGAGCATGTTTGGGATGTTCTGGATCAACGTCTATGACAGTGTGTTGCAGTTCCCTCCAATATCCAGCAACTTCACACAGCCATTGAAGAGGAGTGGGACAACATTCTACAGGCCAAAATCAACAGCCTAATAAACTCTACGTGAAGGAGATGTGTGTCACACAGCATGAGGCAAAGGCTGGTCACACCAGCTACTGACTGGTTTTCTGATCCACGCCTACCTTTTTTTTAAGGTATCTGTGACCAACAGATGCATATCTGTATTCCCAGTCATGTGAAATCCATAGATTCGGGCCTAATAAATGTATTTCAATTGACCGATTTCCTTATATGAACTGTAACCCAATAAAATATTTGAAATTGTTGCATGTTGCGTTTATATATTTTTGTTCAGTCTAATTGCATTTCACAATTCAATGCTCATATTACTCTTGATATGTCTTCTCATTTGTTAAATTACATTGGACAATTATCAATTAAGAGCAGTCGGATTAAGTAATCACTTAACCATGTGGTAAACCTAGACATTTTAAACTGGTTTGTCTACAACAGATTTTGAGAACTGCATACAGAAAATATGTTTGTAAATTATAAACATAAAGTAGGATACATACATACATAATGTACTATAAAGGCTATTATGATATATTTTGACAAGTCACATTTTGAGTCCACACATTTTTGTATGTGACCCCAGTTAGAATCAATCCGCCATGCGCTTACTAACTTGATGCTGAAAAAGCATCTTGCCTCAGACTAGCAGCTCTAGTGTCGCCGGTCGGGAGAAGGGTGGGTCATGGGCGGGTGGGCTACGTATGGTAAATGGCACGTGAACGGCATGAGCAAAACTGCTGCTTGAGAAATAGCATTTTTTCCCACTATTGGTTTAAGTGGTTGTTGAAACAACTAAATTGAGAAGATGTTCTCATGGTCTTTCACAGTATACTTTACATTTTAGATCAATTGTTCTTTTCTGAAAGATGTCTTCAAACAAAATGCGCAATAAAATATTTGAAATATAAGACTTGCCGCCTTACAAGTGCCTCCAGTTTGGAGTTTTATACTAAGAGTTCAGAAAATGTACCAAATACTTGTGAAAATAGCACCAAAGCAATTTAAAAACTGTTGATCGTTCAGTGTATCCAATCAGTTAAAACCCTCAAGAAGGTCTATTTTTGCTATTGTGTAGAGGATGTTACAGTAGGAGTGGACTGACAGTGACTCGGGGCCAGGAATTAAACAGGAGTTGTTCAGTTTGATCAAAACTCTTTGGTTAGTGCACCCTAGGGACAACTCTGGTTATCATGCTAAGCTGAAATGCATTGATTTAATTGTGAATTTGTTGCACTGCCGTCTGACCCCAATAACATCTATTTTCTTCTAAATGACGGGAACCACTCTTGAGAGAATTACTGTACGAAACACATACTTGGGGGAAGAGTTTAAGAGTTTAATAGGGAGATTCTTTCAGAGTATTACGTTACTGCAAATAAAAACCCACAGTAAGTATTTGCCCTTGGGGTGTTGCAGTTGTGAATCTGTCAAATCTGCTCGGTGTCTTTCTCCCCAATATTTGTATTTGTTTTTTATTTTTATTTTTATTTCACCTTTATTTAACCAGGTAGGCAAGTTGAGAACAAGTTCTCATTTACAATTGCGACCTGGCCAAGATAAAGCAAAGCAGTTCGACACATACAACAACACAGAGTTACACATGGAATAAACAAACATACAGTCAATACAGAAGAATAAGTATATATACAGTGTGAGCAAATGAGGTGAGATAAGGGAGGTAAAGGCAATAAATAGGCCATGGTGGTGAAGTAAATACCATACAGCAATTAAAACACTGGAATGGTAGATTTGACAGTAGATGAGTGTGCAAAGTAGAACTACTGGGGTGCAAAGGAGCAAAATAAATAAATACAGTAGGGGAAGAGGTAGTTGTTTGGGCTATTTATAGATGGGCTATGTACAGGTGCAGTGATCTGTGAGCTGCTCTGACAGCTGGTGCTTAAAGCTAGTGAGGGAGATAAGTGTTTCCAGTTTCAGAGATTTTTGTAGTTCGTTCCAGTCATTGGCAGCAGAGAACTGGAAGGAGAGGCGGCCAAAGGAGGAATTGGCTTTGGGGGTGACAAGTGAGATATACCTGCTGGAACACGTGTTATGGGTGGGTGCAGCTATGGTGACCAGCGAGTAGAGATAAGGCGGGACTTTACCTAGCAGGGTCTTGTATATGACCTGGAGTCGGTGGGTTTGGCGATGAGTATGAAGCGAGGGCCAGCCAACGAGAGCGTACAGGTCGCAGTGGTGGGTAGTATATGGGGCTTTGGTGACAAAACGGATGCACTGTGATAGACTGCATCCAATTTGTTGAGTAGGGTGTTGCAGGATATTTTGTAAATTACATTGCCAAAGTCGAGGATCAGTAAGATGGTCAGTTTTACGAGGTTATGTTTGGCAGCATGAGCGAAGGATGCTCTGTTTGCAAAATAGTAAGCCAATTCTAGATTTAACTTTGGATTGGAGATGTTTTATGTGAGTCTGGAAGGAGAGTTTACAGTCTAACCAGACACATAAGTATTTGTAGTTGTCCACATATTCTAAGTCAGAACCGTCCAGAGTAGTGATGCTGGACGGGCGGGCAGGTGCAGGCAACGATCGGTTGAAGACCATGCATTTAGTTTTACCTGTATTTAAGAGCAGTTGGAGGCCACGGAAGGAGAGTTGTACGGCATTGAAGCTTGTCTGGAGGGTTGTTAACACAGTGTTCAAAGAAGGGCCAGAAGTATACAGAATGGTGTCGTCTGCGTAGAGGTGGATCAGAGACTCACCAGCATCAAGAGCGACATCATTGATATATCCAGAGAAGAGAGTCGGCCTAAGAATTGAACCCTGTGGCACCCCCATAAAGACTGCCAGAGGCCCGGACAACAGGCCCTCAGATTTGACACGCTGAACTCTGTCAGAAAAGTAGTTGGTGAACCAGGCGAGGCAATCATTTGAGAAACCAAGGCTGTTGAGTCTGCCGATGAGGATGTGGTGATTGAGTCGAAAGCCTTGGCCAGGTCAATGAATACGGCTGCACAGTATTGATTCTTGTCGATGGCGGTTAAGATATCGTTTAGAACCTTGAGCATGGCTGAGGTGCACCCATGGCCAGCTCTGAAACCAGATTGCATAGCTGAGAAGGTACGGTGGGATTTGAAATGGTTGGTGATCTGTTTGTTAACTTGGCTTTCGAAGACCTTAGAAAGGCAGGGTAGGATAGATTTAGGTCTATAGCAGTTTGGGTCAAGCGTGTCCCCCCCTTTGAAGAGAATATATCCTCCAAGGTCATCAGATACCACTCTCATTTTACTATAGAGTTGGTGGAAGTTCACTGTAATGCTGAGATAATGGATTGAAAAATAAATGCATTTTTTGAGCTACAACTTTGACCCATGACCTTTTTTCAAGTTTTTCAAATCAGCACCCTGATAATGACCGATACACAGTCACGTGGGGTGACTGGTGAAGACGGGACAGATACACTTGAACTATCTGAAGGTTGCAGCACACAGTTCCTTGACTACAGAATATTTTCAAATCCTTTTGAGACTATGAATGCACTTTGATTTACAGCAAGATATAAGAGGGGCTTGGGGACTATCTCTGCAAGATACAAGGGCTGATTCGAGAGCTGAACGCCTGCCAAGAATCAGCTCACCTTGTTATCCGCTTGAGGATCACAAACAGGCAGCTATATAGGGGTGCAGTGTGGCGTCTTATCACCCGAGTGCTTTACTAACACTGGGAGAGTAAGAGACAGACAGACAGAGTCAGTCTTGTCTGTCACCATGAGATGTTCAGACAGAGGCAGGTCTAACCCCACACAACCCCCCCGAGGGAGTCCCATGGAACGCAAGCAATTCACAGAATGCCTTTGGAAGTACATTTGTTTTTGTGCTATATGGCTTTCAAACTATTGGAACGCACGTTGAGTGCTTTTACCTCTTCAATATTGCAAGATGTGACAGGGAGTGATTGTTAAATCTCGAGTTGGACATGTTTTCATAAAAGTGACAGGATGTTAGACTGGGGGAAAGTTAAAAAAAATGTCCTGCTGTTTTTCACATTTGGTTTTCCAAAAACAAATTACAAACACTTATCTACATGGGAGGGACTTAAGCAATGGATGAATCTATCAATGCACAGAAGGCCTTCTAGAGTCCCCACTAATGGTTTCACATGAGAGCCGCAATGTACGGACTATGTGGCAACTATGGCTGCTAATGCTTTTCCTGTCATTGCCCCCTTATTGATATATTGTCCTGATCTATAATTACTGAACAGGCTGATAATTACATGGTTTCCATCTGGAGAGCCCATTCTTAGGACACAGTTTCATTAGTTGAAGGCATAATTACATTCCCTGCCCATATTACTGAGAGATATATTGTGGATACAGAGATAGGACGAATTGGAGGGGATAGCAGGGGATGAGAAAATAGGAGGGGATGCAAGGAAAGAGATAAAAAGAGACCTGAATAAAGAGAGTGATAAAGAGAGGGGGGAGATGGACGGACGGAAGAAATCATTTACATCCATGACTGAGAAACTGTGTGATTGTGTCACTCAGGGAAATGAAATCCTGGATTAAGACCTAATGGGATTAGTGATTTTGTCTCAATAATTCTGGTGTGTGGGATGCTGGCAATTCTTTAAGCCTGGTAGTCATAAGAATTTATATGGGAACTGTCCAACTGTATTGAGACAGAGAGCTTGGCTAATTTACCCTGGCGTCAGGTATATTTAGCGAAAATTCAAAAGGCTCATTTCTGAGATGATGATTGTCTAATTTATCTACATATTTGTTACTCAAAATTGTCAAAGTCTCCAGCTATCCTAGTCATAGACTGTTCTCTCTGCTACCGCATAGCAACCTGTACCAGAGCACCAAGTCTAGGTCCAAGAGGCTCCTAAATAGCTTCTACCCCAAGCCATAAGACTCCTGAACAGCTAATCAAATGGCTACCCAGACTATTTACATTGCCACCCCACGGTGCTGCTACTGTCTGTTATGCATAGTCACTTTGATAACTCTACTTACATGTACATATTACTTCAACACCGGTGCCCCCACCAATCGACATTGACTCTGTACCGGTACCCCTTGTATATAGCCTTGCTATTGTTATTTACTGCTGCTCTTTAATCATTTGTTATTCTTATCTTTTTTTCTTTCTTAACTGCATTGTTGTTTAAGGGCTTGTAAGTAAGCGTTTCACCTGTGACAAAATCTTTATTTGATTCATTATCACTTTCAGAAATTACAATGCAATTACTTCCAGCTTTTGCTTCTGATTGAGTCACATCAAAATTCTGCCATGCATCACAGGCAAGTAAATATGAATTATATTCAACATCCATTAAATCATACAGTACATGCAAAGTGTAGGCCTACTATTCATACAGTGCATTCGGAAAGTATTCATGACCCCTGGACTTTTCCCACATTTTTTTACGTTACAGCCTTATTCTAAAATTGATTAAATTGTTTTTCCCACCTCATTAATATACACACATTAATATACACACACACATGACAAAGCAAAAACAGGTTTTTAGACAAGTTTCTCCCATTCTTCTCTGCAGATCCTCTCAAGCTCTGTCAGGTTGGATGGGGAGCGTCGCTGCACAGCTATTTTCAGGTCTCTCCAGAGATTGGAGTTTGATCGGGTTCAAGTCCGGGCTCTGGCTGGACCACGCAAGGACATTCAGAGACTTGTCCCGGAGCCACTCCGCCGTTATGTTGGCTGTGTGCTTAGGGATGGTTGTCCTGTTGGAAGGTGAACCTTTGCCCCAGTGTGAGTAAAAAAAAAAATCAAGGATCTCTCTGTACTTTGCTCCGTTCATCTTTCCCTATATCCTGACTAGTCTCCCAGTCCCTGCCTCTGAAAAACATCCCCACAGCATGATGCTGCCACCACCATGCTTCAACGTAGGGATGGTGCCAGGTTTCCTCCAGATGTGACGCTTGGCATTTAGGCCAAATAGTTCAATGTTGGTTTCATCAGACCAGAGCATCTTGTTTCTCATCGTCTGATAGTCTTTAGGTGCCTTTTGGCAAACTCCAAGCGGGCTGTCATGTGCCTTTTACTTAAGAGTGGCTTCCGTAAAGGCCTGGTGGAGTGCTGCAGAGATGGTTGTCCTTCTGGAAGGTTCTCCCATTTCCACAGAGGAACTCTGGAGCTCTGTCAGAATGACCATTGGGTTCTTGGTCACCTCCCTGACCAAGGCCTTTCTCCCCCTATTGCTCAGTTTGGACGGGCGGCCAGCTCAAAGAAGAGTCTTGGTGGTTCCAAACTTCTTCCATTTCAGAATGATGGAGGCCACTGTGTTCTTTGGGACCTTCAATGCTGTCTCTGAGCTCTACAGACAATACCTTCAACCCCATGGCTTGGTTTTTGCTCTGACATGCATTGTCAACTGTGGGACCTTATATAGACATGCTTGTTCCTTTACAAATGAAGTCCAATCAATTGAATTTACCTCATGTGGACTCCAATCAAGTTGTAGAAACATGAAGGATGATCAATGGAAACAGGATGCACCTGAGCTCAATTTCAAAATAAAAAATTAAATAAATAAATACAGTAGGGGAGAGGTAGTTGTTTGGGCTAAATTATAGATGGGCTATGTACAGGTGCAGTAATCTGTGAGCTGCTCTGACAGCTGGTGCTTAAAGCTAGTGAGGGAGATAAGTGTTTGCAGTTTCAGAGATTTTTGTAGTTCGTTCCAGTCATTGGCAGCAGAGAACTGGAAGGAGAGGCGGCCAAAGGAAGAATTGGTTTTGGGGGTGACAAGTGAGCTATACCTGCTGGAGCGCGTGCTACAGGTGGGTGCTGCTATGGTGACTGCATCCAATTTATTGAGTGGGGTATTGGAGGCTATTTTGTAAATGACATTGCCGAAGTCGGGGATTGGCAGGATGGTCAGTTTTACAAGGGTATGTTTGGCAGCGTGAGTGAAGGATGCCTTGTTGCGAAATTGGAAGCCAATTCTAGATTCAACTTACTGAGCCGTAACATTTCATATCCTGTGAGACAATGTCAAGACACCCATGGTGTGAGAGAGCGTGCGTGCTCTCGTGCGTGCTTTTTCTCGCCTCCAAATCACAATCCCCCTCATATTTAATGCACTTTAATCTGCCAATATCACTTTAAGCTTCCAATTGATTTCACTTTGCTACTGCCTGAAGGGATGGATGTCCTTCAGCCAAGAGGGAAGCACAGCTGGTCTCAGCTGGACAGTGCCTTTGTGTCACGTTGAAAACAGTCTTCTAGCAGAGACCTTGACAGACCATGTTAGTTCCAGAAATAAAAATAACTTTCGAAGTGTCTAAGGCACAGTGGCCTCCATCATCTGTAGCATCTCAGTGCTAGAGGTGTCACTACAGACCCTGGTTTGATTACAGGCTGTATCACATCCGGGCGTGATTGGGAGACCCATAGGGCAGCGCACAATAGGCCCCGTGTCGTCCGGGTTAGGCCGTCATTGTAAATAAGAATTTGTTCTTAACTGAATTGCCTAGTTAAATAAAATGAACCATTTAAAAAAAAAAGATGTTCCCACATACATTAGGAATATCCTCAACGATTGTGGAAGTATATATCCAATGCTTTAATAAATATGTCCCCTAATACACCACTATTCACTATCAAGTGCTAATTATTCATTGTAAGGGCCCATCACACAATGTTCATTGTCATCTTGCAGTCTTGTATGGCGCTTGCGATGCCAGGATTGTGTGTTCAATTCCAACGACCACCCATACGACAAACGTATGCACTCATGACTAAGTCGCTTTGGATAAAAGCGTCTGCTAATGGACAAAAGTGTCTGCTAAATGGCATTTTATTATAATAGTTATGAAAGCACTGAGATGGCATTAATGCCTTCACACACCAAAGAACATGGAGGATGGTGTGGAAGAGAGATGTATGTCGGATTGTAGGAGACGAGACAAGAGACAGAGGGGAAGGATGGAGAGAAAAATTGAGAGAGAACATCCGTTGATCTGACATGAAGACACTGAAGCAACACCCGCCTTTCAGACAGTGTCAGACTGGGAATTACAGGGGATTCTCCGGTACTTTTGTATAACTTCTTAGCCACTAGTTCTGAAAGTAGTGCCAAAAGTGGTCCCCGAATTGCGTACTGTCACATATGTGCACCACGCATTGCACGCTCTCTCTCAATCTGCTGCGTTCATCTTGCTAGTGGTCACTCAAATGGCAAGGGGCTGAATCTCATAGAACTAAAATTGCTAGAGGGCTGGCCCACGTGGGGGGGAAATGTAGGGAAAATTACGCAGCACAGCTTTCAGAAAAACAGTCGCTTTCAAACGAGGTATTTCATGCCTAATTGAGGTAAGACAGTAATTATCCTCATAGATTATGCATGTATGAACTACACATTGACACATCCAGCCCAAAGCGGGAGGTTTAAAAAATACTTAGCAGGCGCCAATGTTCCACAGCATGTCTTTAAATGCTAATTTAACCATTCTCCTATTTGTTTCAAATGCAATTTTGAACTGCTACAGTGGTAAATGTGAAAATAAAAGCTTAACCCACACCCCCACCCCTGTCATGGTTTAAACACATGTTTTTCCCGTGTGGCTACATTTGTCATCCCGGGACAGTCCTGTATTTCAGCCCCTTTGCAGGTTTCCCAACTTTTCCTTTTACAAAAAAGGTTTGCCAGCAAGCTGCATCAATTAATTCAGGTTACAAGGGTGTAGGCCTAATGACAATCGGAAATTGTAATACAGTTTGTGGTGTGTTGTACCAAATGGCGGGAGCACAGTGTAGTATTTGGATGCTGGAATTATTTTGGAGTGGACGAACGTGCGCAGGAAGCCTACTTTGAAGTGATTTGTTTGACAATCAGATGAAAACATCATGACTGGTTCTGTTCATGCCCCATTAATAAGTAATACATTTTTACCATTAAATGAAATGTCTTTACAATTAGGCACATGCACCCAATAGAGGGCCCCCCCGAAAGTCACTGTATAATTCACACTCTAGACTGTAGTCATGGCCCATTAACTCTAAGGTCACCGGCAACATGGATATAACTTCACTAGCAAAGAGCATTGCTCACAGACCCAGCACATGCCTGGCAGCATTGTGCACAAATACAACTTCACCCCAGATCAGATCAGATCTGCAGTGGTGCATGTTATGACTGAAGACAGAAACAATATGCACTATATGGGCAGGTAGAGAAATGGCTGTGAAAATGAAACGTTATTTGTCACATGCTTCGTAAACAGAAAGGTGTAGACTAAGAAAATAAAATAATGAAATAGTGACAAGGAATAAATACACAGCGAATAACGGGTAAAAATATACATGGCTATACAGAGGGAGTACCATTACCAAGTTGACGTGCAGGGTTATGAGGTAGCTACTATATGTACACTACCGGTCAAAAGTTTTAGAAAACAGTCTCATTCAAGGGTTTTTCTTTATTTGTACTATTTTCTACATAGTAGAATAATAGTGAAGACATCAAAACTATGAAAAACACATAAGGAATCATGTAGTAACCAAAAAAGTGTTAAACAAATCCAAATATATTTTATATTTGAGATTCTTCAAATAGCCACCTTTTGCCTTGATGATAGCGTTGCACACTCTTGCCATTCTCACAACCAGCTTTATGAGGTAGTCACCTGGAATGCATTTCAATTATTAACTGGTGTGCCTTCTTAAAAGTTCATTTGTGGAATTTCTTTCCTTCTTAATGCGTTTGAGTCAATCAGTTGTGTTGTGACAAGGTAGGTGGGGTATACAGATGATAGCCCTATTTGGTAAAAGTCCAAGTTCATATTATGGCAAGAACAGCTCAATTAAGCTGTTCAAATAAGTCCATCATTACTTTAAGACGTGAAGGTCAGTCAATCCGGAAAATGTCAAGAACTTTTAAAGTTTCTTCAAATATAGTCGCAAAAACCATCAAGCGCTATGATGAAACTGGCTCTCATGAGGACCGCCACAGGAATGGAAGACCCAGAGTTACCTCTGCTGCAGAGGATAAGTTCATTTGAGTTACCAGCCTCAGAAATTGCAGCCCAAATAAATGCTTAACAGAGTTCAAGTAACAGACACATCTCAACATCAACTGTTCAGAGGAGACTGTGAGAATCAGGCCTTCATGGTCGAATTGCTGTAAATAAACCACTACTAAAGACACCAATAATAAAACAAGACTTGCTTGGGCCAAGAAACACAAGCAATGAACATTAGACTGGTGGAAATGTGTTATTTGGTCTGGAGTCCAAATTGGAGATTTTTGGTTCCAACCGCTGTGTCTTTGTGAGACACAGTGTGGGTAAACAGATGATCTCCGCATGAGTGAAGGAAAAGTAGTCAGTTTAAGTATGTGTGAGTGTGTAGGTAGAGTCCAGTGTGAGTGCATAGTCAGTCCAAGAAAGGGTCAATGCAGGTAGTCTGTGTAGCCATTTGATCAACTATTTAGCAATCTTATGGTTTGGAGGCCAAACTCAGCCCCAGTGACGTTCAGGGCCATATTCACCACCCTTTGTAGCGCCTGGCGGTCGGGTGTCTTGTAGTTGCCGTACCAAGCGGTGATGCAGTCAGTCAAGATGGACTCAGTGGTGCTGCTGTATAACTTTTTGAGGATCTGAGGGCCAATGCCAAATCTTTTCAGCCTCCAGAGGGGGAAAGCTGCTGTGGTGCCCTCTTCAAGCTGCTGTGGTGCCCTGCCAGGTCTCGGACCTCCTCTCTATAAGCTGCCTCGTCGTCATCGGTGTTCAGTTCTACCAGCATAGTGTCGTCAGCAAACTTGATGATGGTGTTGGAGTTGTACGTGGCCACACACAACTGTATGGGGGTGTGTGGACCATGTGAATATCTTAGTGATGTGGACACAGAGGAACTTGAAGATCTCGACCCGCTCCACTACAGCCCCATCGATGTGAATGGGGCCTTGCTCGCCCCTCCACGATTAGCTCCTTTGTCTTGAGGGAGAGGTTGTTGTCCTGTCACCACAGTGCCAGGTCTCGGACCTCCTCTCTATAAGCTGCCTCGTCGTCATCGGTGTTCAGTTCTACCAGCATAGTGTCGTCAGCAAACTTGATGATGGTGTTGGAGTTGTACGTGGCCACACAGTAGCGGGTGAACAGAGGGTACAGGAGGGAACTACGCAAACACCCCTGAGGGGCCCCCGTGTTGATGGTCAGTGTGGTGGTAGTGTGAAATGTCAGAATAATAGTAGAGAGAATTATTCATTTCAGATATTATTTATTTTATCACATTCACAGTGGGTCAGAAGTTTACAAACAATCAATTAGTATGTGGTAGCATTGCCTTTAAACTGTTTTACTTGGGTGAAACATTTCGGGTAGCCTTCCACAAGATTCCCACACTAAGTTGGGTGAATTTTGGCACATTCCCCCTGACAGACCTGATGTAACTGAGTCAGCTTTTTCAGTTCTGCCCACAAATTTTCTATAGGATTGAGGTCAGGGCTTTGCGATGTCCACTCCAATAACTTGACTTTGTTGTCCTTAAGCCATTTTGCCACAACTTTGGAAGTATGCTTGGGGTCATTTTCCATTTGGAAGACCCATTTGTGACCAAGATTGAACTTCCTGACTGATGTCTTGAGATGTTGCTTCAATATATCCACATAATTTTCTTGCCTTATGATGCCATTCATTTTGTGAAATGCACCAGTCCCTCCTGCAGCAAAGAACCCCCACAACATGATGCTGCCACCCCCGTGCTTCACGGTTGGGTGTTCTTCAGCTTGCAAGCCTCCCCCTTTCTCCTCCAAACACAACAATGTTCATTATGGCCAAACAGTTCTATTTATGTTTCATCAGACCAGAGGACATTTCTCCAAAAAGTACGATCTTTGTCCCCATGTGCAGACGCAAACCGTAGTCTGGCTTTTTTATGACGGTTTTGGAGCAGTGGCTTCTTTCTTGCTGAACGGCCATTCAGGTTATGTCGACATAGGACTCCATAGTTTTACTATGGATACAGATACTTTTGTACCTGTTTCCTCCAGCATCTTCACAAGGTCCTTTGCTGTTGTTCTGTGATTGATTTGCACTTTTCGCACCAAAGTACGTTCATCTCTAGGAGACAGAACTCATCTCCTTCCTGAGCGGTATGATGGCTGCGTGGTCCCATGGTGTTTATACTTACTATAAACATGCGTATTATTGTTTGTACAGATGAACGTGGTACCTTCAGGCGTTTGGAAATTGCTCCCAAGGATGAACCAGACTTGTGGAGGTCTACAATTTTCTTCTGAGGTCTTGGCTGATTTCTTTTGATTTTCCAATGATGTCAAGCAAAGAGGCACTGAGTTTGAAGCTAGGCCTTGAAATATTTTCACAGGTACAACTCCAATTGACTCAAATTATGTCAATTAGCCTATCAGAAGCTTCTAAAGCCATGATATGATTTTCTGGAATTTTCCAAGCTGTTTAAAGACACAGTCAACTTAGTGTATGTAAACTTCTGACCTACTGGAATTGTGATCCAGTGAATTATAAGTGGAATAATCTGTCTGTAAACAATTGTTGGAAAAAGTACTTGTGTCATGCACAAAGTAGATGTCTTAACCGACTTGCCAAAACTATAGTTTGTTAGCAAGAAATTTGTGGAGTGGTTGAAAAACTAGTTTTAATGACTCCAACCTAAGTGCATGTAAACCTTCAACTTCAACTGTAAGTATTCAAGCCCTTTGCTATGAGACTTGAAATTGAGCTCAGGTGAGTCCTGTTTCCATTGATTATCCTTGATGTTTCTACACACCTGTCTAGATAAGGTTTTTCAGTGGCAGGGACTGGGACTAGGAGACAGAGAGCAAAGTACAGAGAGATCATTGATGAAATCCTGCTCCAGAGAGGTTACCTGCCGCCTCCACCACTAGGCTATCTGCCTCCAAACCCTAACGAAAGCGTTAGAGATCGGTAGGAAATCGTACTTCTGTAGCCATATCTTATTCATTTTGTTGTTTTTAATCATTAAATGACCTGTTATGACGGTGCATTAATCAGTTATACAGTTTGAAAATGTTATTTATACGTTTTGGCCCAAAGTCAACGTTGAAAGTATCCAGTGTTTCAAGATTATCAAGAAATATGACCTATAATTAATTTAGTGAAATAGTTTTAATTAAGTATGTTAAAAAGCATATTTTCTATGAGGGAATGGTGTGTGTGTGTGTACCGGTCATAAAAAACATATTCATATGAGTAGAACGCTGATTGGCCAGCTGCAACTTTTTCTCTCTGCCTCATGGCAAAATGTGAATAATAGCATGAGATGAGCTATGCCATGCCAAAATGTGTAAAATAGCACTATAATACAGCACATTTTCTCCATGGCTAAATGTTTTGAAATGCTGGAAGCTAACTTTTCTTTTATAGGGAAACAGGTTTCCCTAAAATACAGTATATATTTATTTGTGGGGGGCCTTCCACTAAAACCTAGTTTTCAAAATACCCCTCGACAGGCATAAAAAGTCATGACAAACGTGTATAATTGCAGGGGAGGACCACCATCTACTGTTTGTTCACCCTAATATCTACACAACAATTTCCCCCTTGACTGCTCGTGCGTTTCATGGTACTAAAATAAACAGGATTTGCTATTGTATCTCCCCAAGACACATTTCAGGAGCCTTTCCAAGCCAATTCTACATCCTTGGGCGAGCGGAGTATAATACAACAACCCTTGGGCAGGTTCCTCCACACGCGCAATCTGCGCAACTGACACAGAGCACACAGCAACACCATTTAGACCTACAGGACCCCTGTTTTGTTGAGATATGTGCTTATGATATTCACTGCGCCTCCATATAACATAATTGAATTCACTTATATACCTTAATGTGTTTTTCGAAAATATCTGGATAGCCCTGATGTGTTTTTACAACGTGTACAAATCCATCCTTCCTGTTTACTTTCTTGATATGCTCTATCGTGGAAATCCAAGTAGTTTACCAGATCTTTTATTAGGTATTCAGAATCAGGGTATCTTGAATTGTCAGCGCATAATGGAAACGAAGACAACAACACGGTTACACGGCTGCACTTTATAGCCTAACATGGAAAAATCTAAATGCATACATACACATTCTACTTACCTTGTTTTTCGATTTAAGCCACAGGATAATTAGGTGTTTTTGCTCTCGTAACAAATGTCTTCAGAACCCTACTAAGTTATGTGCGAAATGCCCATTACGCACGTCCATTTAGAACATTCTGTTCAGATTTCCTTGTGCTGAAAGATAACAACAGACACCTAAATATTCGGGTGTTTCCAAAGGTCTCTATACTATGTCTCACAAGACTTGAGTGGTCCCAACATGTAGTTCATGTGTAGTGAAGCATCCTCTGCTCTGAACTGATGTTTCCCATTCAAACATCAGAAAAAGTACTACCCGAATACTTTTCAACGGTAAGCCAATCCTTTTGGTTATGAATTGGTCCCACAACAGTCCAAGCAGACGTTATTTAATGGATAATCAAATGAAGCTACACTTTCCCTGTGTTTGAAATGGAGAAATATAGCACCGGTCGCATTGTCCTGTATACCCTCTGTATTTACCAATGAGAGCTGTAGTAACATGCCATAGTGTCTACAGCGCGAGGTGTGTCGATGCCCCCTTGGAAAGAGGGGTGACCAACCGCTGTGTTGATGCGCTCTGGATTCATGGCTCTCAAGTAAATCAGTAAAACTTCAACAAGCTTTATGAGAAAATTGTATCCAGGCAGCGTTGAAGAAATTCACGCATTAAATATATTGAGTGCGTCCGTCGCGTTAACTCAAGTTTGCTCGTACTTCTGACAGTTTTATTGCCAGCCTGCGCGCTAACCATGTTGCGAACTGACGTTCATGCAGGGCTGTCTTTGGCTCGGCGTGGGGATGAGTCTTTTTTATATTGATGGTGATGTTGGCAGGTCTTTTAGTACTAGACCATTCTTGGACGGTTGGCTGCAGCAGTATTAAAGTGGATTTCCAGGGGGCCAGGTCTTCATCACAATGGTATATTACATAATTAATACTAATAAACCTATGTTAATGTTAAATCCTAAACAGATTTGAAATCCATCCATTTGATCACTTACTATTTGACTTCATAGGCTATTGCAGCCTAAACAATATAAGTAACCTTATGGGAACAATTCTGAGATGGATGACTTGAAAACAGGGAATAGGACATACTTCCACCTGGTGTTGATTTTTATCATTTTCAGATTATACATTCGTTTTACACCTTGTTGAGCTGCACTAAGCTTCCTCCACAGGGCCGGCTCCAGGCATAAGCACATAAGCAGTCTTGGTAACACTTAACTTGACACCCAGCGTCACAACACATTATGACGCGTCATACACATGTTATAATAATGTTATAATATTGTCATGTTTCTGATTTAGGTATTTGTCCACATATTCTAGGTGTCTGGTTAGACTGTAAACTCTCTGTTACGGTTTTCTTCCTGGGAAGGAGAGGAGGACCAAAATGCAGCGTGGTTATGATTGAACATCTTTAATAAAGATGATAACGTGAACAATATACATATACAAAATAAGAACATGTGGAAAAACCGAAACAGTCCTAACTGGTGCAAAACACAGAGACAGGAACAATCACCCACAAAATACCCAAAGAATATCGCTGCCTAAATATGGTTCCCAATCAGAGACAACGATAAACACCTGCCTCTGATTGAGAACCACTCTAGGCAACCATAGACTTACCTAGAATACTACACTGAACACAACCCCATCAATCTACAAAACCCCTAGACAAGACAAACACATAATCACCATGTCACACCCTGGCCTAACCACAATAATAAAGAAAACACAGAATACTAAAGCCAGGGCGTGACACTCTCCTTCCAGACTTACATTAAGCATCTCCAATCCAAAAAAATCACTGAAGCTGGAGACTCAAATCTCCCTCATTAACTTTAAGCATCAGCTTTCAGAGCAGGTCACAGATCACTGAACCTGTACATAGCCCATCCAACTACCACATCCCCATATTGCTATAAAAAAAATGTTGTGCTCCTTTGCACCCCAGTAGCTCTACTTGCACATTCATCTTCTGCACATCTATCACTCCAGCGTTTAATTGCTATATTGTAATTACTTCGCTACTACGGCCTATTTATTGCCTAATCTTACCTCATTTGCATACACTGTGTATAGATTTTTTATATTGTGTTATTGACTGTAAGTCTGTTTATTCCATGTGTAACTCTGTGTTGTTGTTTGTGTTGCACTGCTTTGCTTTATCTTGGCAAGGTCACAGTTGTAAATGAGAACTTGTTCTCAACTGGCCTACCTGGTTAAATAAAGATTATATAAAATAAATAAACAATAACAGCTGACGTAACCCATATTCCTTCAAATGTGTTATTTCGTTTGAAAATCTTGATTCTTAAGTCCTTTGTTGTTGTTGTAAAGAATTCTTTACATCCATGTTTTTTTCCATCATTTTAAATAACTTCCAGAAAATACGACATTGTCATGAAGCATTATGACCACCCTGTGTCACTTTACTAGGACTATGAAAATACACTGTCAAGAAGCATTTTGACCATCATGTACATGCCCTTATGTCAGTCATCAGTCAAAAAGAGGGTGTCTTGTTCTGTTACTGCATTCATCCCAGTCATCAGCAACAGAGCATTGCGGTAAGTGCATGCCTGACATTACAATGATAATTGAATATGGTACATTTCAGAAAACGTAATGTAACATACACATTCTGTTGACAAGTAGGCAATGGTGTAATGGAATGTTTTGCATTATTTTGTGGATTTTGACACACAGTGTCACAACCAGCCCTAAAATAACACAATATATGTCAAAACAGATCTAAATATGTGTCTTGACAAGTTATGTCAGCTGTTGACATGTTATGACCGTGTCATAACGTTGGGTGCCAAGCATAGTTTTACCGCGGTCACTTAGGGCCCCACGCAGCTATGGGGCCCCAGACCAAAAAATAAATAAAAAACATTTTTAGGAAGTCAGTCGGGGTCTCAACTTACTGTTGAGAGTTAGAATAGTAGAATAAACAAGCTCAACATTTGGTTTTGCATCAGCAGTTTGTCACTCAATTAGCCATGTCAGTTAACACTTTTTAGATTGGTAAATTCATTAGGCTAGCCAGCTATCTAAACTTGAATAGCAACCAGAAACACAGGGCACGTGTCCAGAGGTCCTGACCACCAGGGGGCCGCCATTTATTTTGTTAGTCACTCTGCTATCATTATCATGGCATAAGTGTAGAATGTAGGGGGAACAAAAATTCTCTCCACCATCAAGAGGGTGACCACTAAAATGTTTTCCCCTCAAGTTGAGGTGGGTCCCCCCAACCAAATCTCTGTTTGGGACCTCGAAAGGCTAGAACAGGCCCTGTTCTTCCACTGGGTTAGTTCCCTAACTTAGTTCAGAGTTCAGTAGGTAACATGTTATCCTAAAATGTAGATTTTTATGTTTCCAGGTGATTGAGCTTTAATATAGTTTTTTAAAAACTTTTTCTAAATGTTTTTATTTTATTTAACCTTTATTAACTAGGCAAGTGTCACGACTTCCGCCGAGGTTGGCTCTCCTGCCCGTTCAGGCGGTGCTCGGCGGTCGTCGTCACCGTCCTACTAGCCACTACCGATCCCTTTTCGTGTATCTGTTGGTTTTGTCTGATTGGTTTCACCTGTGTGTTGTTTAGTTAATTAGTGTCTGTATATAATGTAGGTTGTCCCACCCTTGTTTTGTGCGGGATTGTTTATTTTGTCATTCATTTTCGTCTGTCGGTGTTATTGTGTTTCTTATTCTCCGGTTAGTCTGTTATCCTGTGTTGGATAATTTCACCCAGTGTGTGTTTGGGTTGACCGTGTTTGTTTTGTTCACTGGAGAATAAACTTTATATCGCTATCTGCTCTCTGCGCCTGATTCCACCCACCTTGATTAGACGTGACAGCAAGTCAGTCAAGAACAAATTCTTATTTACAATGACAGCCTACACCGGCCAAACCCGGACGACACTGGGACAATTGTGCGCCGCCCAATCACGGCCGGTTGTGATACAGCCTGGATTCAAACCAGGCTGTCTTAGTGACGCCTCTAGCACTGAGATGCAGTGCCTTAGACAGCTGCGCCACTCGGGAGCCAAATGATCTGGCCTAAGAAGGGAGAGGTGAAGGAGTTAAACACTGATCAAAATGGTGTTTTTCCCATCCTGCTTTACTTTCTCTATTTGAACCAGTACCAGGTCATCCACGAGATGGGATTCTGTTTTAAGTGGAAATCAGACATCTCCTGGGACCTACAGGTTAGAGAGTGGACCCTTTCACTCTCCACATCCTGCACTACCGAGGGAACTACTACCTAATAACTTAGAAGACTGGCTGTAGGGAACAGTCCAGTCCTTTGAAATCTGGATGAATGTCAATGACATTTGTTAAATCTTAATTATGGTGCTACAGTACATAATTACTCTTGACATATTTTAGACTAGAAACTGTGTGTGTGTGGCTGTATACTACTGAAAAACAAAGACGGGATACCTTTTTTAGTGTTGATGTTTCATATGCAAGGCTTTTGACAAAGTTTCCTGTAAATTCCCCTGTTTTTTTCTCAACTACTTTCCAATTATTTAGTTCAAAACAAAACCACTATTTTTTTTCTTCGTTTGGTTCCACTGTTCCGGGTTCAACAAAATAAATGTTGAACCCGGTTTGAACCCCCAAAAAAGTACTGTTTTTTAAAATCGATTTTAAATCTAACCTTTTTTTAAACATTTAGCTCATTAAATTACTTCACCACCATAGAGCAGGCAAGCTAGTTGTTTAAATGCGTGATGGACAGACAAGTGTAACCTATGGCGCAAGATGCGCAAGTGGGGAAGGCATGAGAGAGGTTTGAAGAGTGCTTGGCATCTTATGATATGCATTATATGAATTAGGTCCACAGAATTATACCTAGAAGGAGCAGGTTCTATGGGGGAACTTTGAATGTCCTTTGAGCTAGCTAGCTAACAAGCGTATGTGCAGAGCTGCACTGGAATAAAAAAAAGGGGTATTTTTGTATTTAATAAATCCAACGTGAAACGTGATAACTAGCATTGAACAAGTTAATCCATTCTTCTCTAGCTACTTAAAAATCTCTCCCAATCTTCTGAATGAAGCTTGTAAGGTCAGTACAGTAGCCTGTGTGTCGGAGTGGGGATGGGCATGTAGCCTAAACACGCACAGGCAACATTTTTTCTAGTGGCAGGCAGACACTGGAATAAGTTTGAGTGACTGAGTGAGGGCTTTGCATAGGCATTGTTGTGGGACTAGAAAAAAACATGCCTGGAACGTGAAATAACATTAACCATGCTTTTAAAATAACGTTTGTTCCAGAACAGTATAGGTCACTTTTGTTCAGTTTCTGTTCATAAAAAAAACTACATGTTTTCAGTTCTGTGTCCTGAACCGGGTCTTTCGGCCTCTATTTTACCAAACCTAACCCAATGGTAAATCTTAGCACTGGCGGTAGGGCTATAGGACCGGGGGTGTGTCAGAATTATTTTAGCTATTTTCACTGCAGGAATTATGAGCGCAATAGCTGCCGGTGGCTCGAAAGGGCTGGGTTTTGATGAATAAATAAAGTATAGGTGTGACAAGGTCTTAGCCACTCACTGCCCAAATACCGCATTTCATGGCTTTATACATCAAGCTGTTGTCTCAAGTCCTTTAGGTTATTGATGGTATTTGCGTTGTAATTGTAAGGATGTGCACTGAGAGTTGGGAAGCAAGTTCAGGGAGTGAATACATTTAATTAATAAATGAACAAAACACAAACAGCAACAATGACGACTGGGGAAGTAACCGAAGGGCAGGTAATCAAGGAGGTGATGGAGTCCAGGTGACTGGTGACCTAGAGGCCGGAGAGGGAGCACGTGTGACAGTACCCCCTCCCCAACAAGCAGCTCCAGCCACAGGACACAGACCAACATGAAGATCCCGGTGATCAGGAGCGGACTAGTCACCTCTGCTAAGGCACGGGAGCTTGAGGACCTAGAGCGCAGGAGAGAGAGCATGAGTGACAGTAGCCCCTCCCCGGCACATTCGGCTCCAGCTGCAGGATGCCAACCACAGGAACGATCCCGGGGATCCTGAGCGGTGAGACCTCCCTGTTTGCCTCGGTTGAGGCACAGGAACCTGTTCACCCAGCTTAGGCATGGGAGCCTACAAACCGGCTGAGGCCTCCGAAGTAGCTCCTGTTCCAACACCCCAACCGACATCACAGTAATGCTGGTGACGGTGTTTGCCCTAACGAGCAGCCTGGTGACCTAGAGGCCGGAGAGGGAGCACATATGAAAGTCACACATGATAGTCATCAACTCTGATTAGGCTGGGGGAAACAAATATCATTCCTCTTAGTCCATTGTGGGATTGATACAGTTGACTAAATAGCATAGGGTATGTGTGAGGCACGTTCTCAATAAGCAATATCTAGCCTAGGCCTACCGTTGATATAGGACTGAATAATTTGAATACGTTTGGAAGACCGTGTCTTTGGTAACCGGACAAGAGGCGCCCTTTGGAAATGGGGATGGATACAAGCCGAATGGAGTAGCCTATGCACTGTATACAGGCCTATGTGAATTGTGAATAATGCAAAAGCATGATGGCAAAAGCTGACGAATAAACCATTTTAGAAACCTTTTATGGATAGGCTACTTGAATACTGCATGGCCAGGATAAGGAAGACAGCAGACACATTGCTGTCAAACCAGCTTTCGTTATAGTAGGGTAAGGGTAGCCTATCACAGCTTGTTTTTTAATAAAATGAAAAACAAGCCATTTCACAGGAAAATACTTTAAATGTTTCTAAATATGAGTGTCATCTCTCATTCCATGATGGCTACATTGAGTTTTTTTTTTTTACGAACATCCAAAATTATAATAGGAGCTGGCTAATATGATAACAAAGGGGGTTTCTCAAACTTTATAGTTTAATAAAGCTTTGGTGAATAATACTTTTGTCAAAGCGTTCTCACGAGCCAAAACCTTTATGAACGTTTTTACACCTTGGCGAATGCATTGGGCAGGACAAAACAAACAGCCTTCATTGAGGAGGTTTTTAATCACTGTTAAGACCAGCTTTTGTTTGATCTTGAATATCCGCACCAGCACTGCCTGAAATTGGCACTTTGGCACACGTTTTTAAGGACACACCTCAGATATTGTCACCCCTCCCCACCTGCAAATCCGAGACAATGATTGTGCTTCCGTTGTGGGTGTGGTAGCAAACAACCTTTATTTTCATGCAGTTAACACATTAATATGCATTACCATTTCTCCCGACAGTGGATGAACTACTCTGGCGAGCTGCGTGAAACGAAGGGTAAAAGTCCTATGAGGCGCACTTTAATAGCTTCTGATGGCACTTTATCCCCTCTCTCCCAAAGAGAAAGTGACATTTTTTTGTTCAGTGTGGCGATAGGGCTAAGACAGGTAAATGACCAATCCTGGTACCTGGGTTTGAAACCAGAAGAGCGTCAGCTTTACAGGTCGAAATTGCAAACAAGCGTGCGTTTGACAATTCCTCTGGCGTAACGCCAGCTGAAAATAGAGCCCTTTGAGGGAAGTCAGTCCCAAACTCAACATTACTGCAAACTGAATTTGTCTGCTCCAAGAAACTGTTTTGACACTAAACGACACAATGATTCATAGCTTATAAGGGCAGTGCGCTCCTTTTTCAATTTCTCACACAAGGATGTTGAGGTCTGACAGAATAGGGCCTTCCCTCCCCTTTGGAATCTTAGATCATGTGTTTTTAGATAACCCTTGACAGCGTATTTTAGCTAATGGAATCTCCTCCTTGTCGCCTGCTTAAAACCATGCAATTTGAATGTCTCCAATCGTTGGTTTGACGTAATGCAGGGCTCTCCAACCTTGTTCCCGTAGAGCTATAGTCCTCTATGTTTTCACACCAACCCTAATCTAGCACACCTGATTCTAATAATTAGCTGGTTGATAGGCTGAATCAATTTAGTTACAACTGGGGTTGGAGAAAAAAAAACCTACAGGAAGGTAGCTTTCCAGGAACAGGGTAGGAGAGCCCTGACCTGATGTATCTCATGTCGGAGGATAGGCTCATTGAGGGGACCTAGTCATGACCAGGGGATCCTATTAAATTCTATTGTCATGACTATTAGAAGGCAATTACATTGACTCTCAATTACTTCTATTGCACTAACTAGATTTAATTCATCTACAGTTGCAAGAAAGAAGGGCCGTCATGCGATCTAAGAACATTTTATACTGTATATATGTAGTTTGGAATTTGACTGGCGATAGTGTCATCGAGAGGAATTGATCTACCAAAGAATTTCCATGGAACTTCCCCTCAGTGCAGGTGTCTCTCCCTCAGTGGCACAGTCTCTCCACCACGAAACAACAGTTACAGCAGTGCATGCGTACCAATGACAGGATGGAACGAGAGAGAATTATGATTTTTATTAGGATCCTCATTAGCCGACGCAAATGGCGGCAGCTAGTCTTCCTGGGGTCCGAGTTATAAGGACATGAAACCCTGGTGATCTGACAGAGCTTCTCAGGGGAGAATGAGGAGACCAGCGCTAGCAACTATCATCAAAGCCTGACTGACAGAGAAGCCAAGCCGCATGGGGAAACAACTGTGGTCCCGAGACAATGGGGGGTGATCGGAGACGCTTCATACTGCCATTGTGCAGTGTTGGGGAGTAGTGAACTAAACTCAGCAAAAAAAGAAATGTCCTGTGTTTATTTTCAGCAAACTTAACATGTGTAAATATTTGTATGAGCATAAGATTCAACAACTGAGACAAACTGAACAAGTTCCACAGACATGTGACTAACATAAATTGAAGAATGTGTATAATGTGTTTATTACTGCCACTTTTAGTGAGTTTTGTACACATTCGGTGGATAGAGAGCCGTTTATTATGTTCAACATAGGAGGGCCAAGCACAGGAAGCAGCTCTTTCAGGAGTTTAGTTGGAATAGGGTCCAGTATGCAGCTTGAAGGTTTAGAGGTCATGATTATTTTCATCATTGTGTCAAGAGATATAGTACTAAAACACTTGAGTGTCTCCCTTGATCCTAGGTCCTGGCAGAGTTGTGCAGACTCGGGACAACTGAGCTTGGAGGAATATGCAGATTTAAAGAGGAGTCTGTAATTAGAATTCTAATGATCATGATCTTTTCCTCAAAGAAGTTCATGAATTTATTACTCCTGAAGTGAAAGCCATCCTCTCTTGGGGAATGCTGCTTTTTAGTTAGCTTAGCGACAGTATCAAAAATACATTTCGGATTGTTCTTATTTTCCTCAATTAAGTTGGAGAAATAGGATATCTGTACATATAGTTCAACTAGTAACTACATTTTGCAGAAGCTTGGTGGTATTTGAACTTAATTCAAATCGTCTTAGTATTTTCAGTAGTTAATAACTTTTTTGCCATGTAGCAGTATAGCTAATTACAGGAACTACACTACATTTTTTGCAAAAAGATAAGAAAATATGGTTGAAGTAAGGAAATTATTTCAATCTTTTTCAGAAATCAGACATTCTCAATTCTCACTTGAAACAGATTTTTTAATAGGCTAAATTACACACTTTTAACATATGACTCCAAAGTGAACTGTTCTTGTAATTTGTAATCTGACATTTCAGCTTTACATATAAAATGTTTAATGTTGTGTGTGTTGGCGTGTTTGTGTGCGTGAGTGTGTAGAGTCCTGTGAATGTGCATAAAGACAGTGCAAAAATGTACAAGGGTCAACGCAGTTAGTCCGTGTAGCCATTTTGTTAGCTATTTAGCAGTCTTATGGCTTAGGCATAGAAAGTGTTCAGGAGCGTGTTACTGTCAGACTTGATGCACGGTGCCGCTTTCCGTGCAGAAGCAGAGAAAACAGTCCATGGCCTGGTTGGCTGAAGTCTAACAATTATTTAGGTTGGCTTTAACAAAGGCCTTCCTTTCACACTGCTCGATATAGAGATCCTGGATGGCAGGGAGCTCGGCCTCGGTGATGTACTGGGCTGTCCGTACAACCCTCTGTACAGCCATGTGATCGAGAGCGGTGCTGTTGCCATAGCAAGCAGTAACGAAGTCAGTCAAGATGCTCCCTGTAGGCTGTCGTGTCATCAGCAAACTTGATGGTGTTGGAGTCGTGTGTGGCCACACAGTCATGGGTGAACAAGGAGTACAGGAGGGGACTAAGCACACATCCCTATGGGTCCCCCTTGTTGAGGGTCAGCAAGGCGGAGTCGATGTTGCCTACCCTCACTACTGGGGTCGGCCCATCAGGAAGTCCAAGATCCATTTGAAGAGTGAAAGGTTTAGTCCCAGGGTCCTGAGCTTGGAGGGGACAATGGCCTTGAACGCTGAGCTGTAGTCAATAAACAGCATTCTCATGTAGGTATTCCTCTTATCTAGGTGGGTGAGGTCAGTGTGGAATGCAATTCAGATTGCGTCGTTTATGGATCTGTTGGGGCACAGTTTACGTAAAGGAAAAAGTAGTTTTCTTAACTTCCTCCATTGTGAAGTAATTGTTAGCTTGGTAAACTATATTTTCACAGTAGCTTCCCAACACTGCCATTCTGAACTAGTTTTTACCCTCCGCCCCACCACAGCCTTTGATGGGTTTATTCATAAATGTAGCCAAGCTGAATATTTAGAAAAATGTCTGTCACAATGGTCAGTAAATCAGCAACACACTATTTCTTTTCCTGTGGAGTTTCTCTTCTTCAAATGTAGAGAAAAATACACTTCCTTACCCCCCACAGTGTCAGTTAAGGCAGACCGCAGGAGAGAGAACATAACTTTTACTGATTAAATTGCTGCTAATGTATTTTAATGAGACAGCCCAGTAGGGCAGTTAATAAGAGTTTAAAGACCAGAAATTTAGGACGCTTGCTGCCGAGGCTTTTCACACAGAGTAATGGAGTGAGAACAAGTTTGAAGTTATTACTTTGACGAATAGAACTTGGATAATTAAAGAGCAATTCAGAGAGTTTAATGAACCAATGAAGACAAGTGTGGTCAAATGAACTTTCCCAAAACCCTACCAAGCTGTTAATGAAAATGTAAAATGTTTGTCTCATTTGAACCACCGTCAAATTTAAATGTGTCCATCCTTTACCCCTGAGGAGCAACACAGGGTTATGAATAATTTGTTTCTGTTAAGTATTTTAAGTACTTAAGCAATTAAGTATTTTATTGATGTAGACCTCCTCACTTGAGGGCATGTTTGAATGGTGTGATTGGGACAGGCAATGTAATATCCATTACGTTTTTTAGGAAAGTACAGTGCCTTGCGAAAGTATTCGCCCCCCTTGAACTTTGCGACCTTTTGCCACATTTCAGGCTTCAAACATAAAGATATAAAACTGTATTTTTTTGTGAAGAATCAACAACAAGTGGGACACAATCATGAAGTGGAACGACATTTATTGGATAGTTCAAACTTTTTTAACAAATCAAAAACTGAAAAATTGGGCGTGCAAAATTATTCAGCCCCTTTACTTTCAGTGCAGCAAACTCTCTCCAGAAGTTCAGTGAGGATCTCTGAATGATCCAATGTTGACCTAAATGACTAATGATGATAAATACAATCCACCTGTGTGTAATCAAGTCTCCGTATAAATGCACCTGCACTGTGATAGTCTCAGAGGTCCGTTAAAAGCGCAGAGAGCATCATGAAGAACAAGAACACACCAGGCAGGTCCGAGATACTGTTGTGAAGAAGTTTAAAGCCGGATTTGGATACAAAAAGATTTCCCAAGCTTTAAACATCCCAAGGAGCACTGTGCAAGCGATAATATTGAAATGGAAGGAGTATCAGACCACTGCAAATCTACCAAGACCTGGCCGTCCCTCTAAACTTTCAGCTCATACAAGAAGACTGATCAGAGATGCAGCCAAGAGGCCCATGATCACTCTGGATGAACTGCAGAGATCTACAGCTGAGGTGGGAGACTCTGTCCATAGGACAACAATCAGTCGTATATTGCACAAATCTGGCCTTTATGGAAGAGTGGCAAGAAGAAAGCCATTTCTTAAAGATATCCATAAAAAGTATCGTTTAAAGTTTGCCACAAGCCACCTGGGAGACACACCAAACATGTGGAAGAAGGTGCTCTGGTCAGATGAAACCAAAATTGAACTTTTTGGCAACAATGCAAAACGTTATGTTTGGCGTAAAAGCAACACAGCTCATCACCCTGAACACACCATCCCCACTGTCAAACATGGTGGTGGCAGCATCATGGTTTGGGCCTGCTTTTCTTCAGCAGGGACAGGGAAGATGGTTAAAATTGATGGGAAGATGGATGGAGCCAAATACAGGACCATTCTGGAAGAAAACCTGATGGAGTCTGCAAAAGACCTGAGACTGGGACGGAGATTTGTCTTCCAACAAGACAATGATCCAAAACATAAAGCAAAATCTACAATGGAATGGTTCAAAAATAAACATATCCAGGTGTTAGAATGGCCAAGTCAAAGTCCAGACCTGAATCCAATCGAGAATCTGTGGAAAGAACTGAAAACTGCTGTTCACAAATGCTCTCCATCCAACCTCACTGAGCTCGAGCTGTTTTGCAAGAAGCAATGGGAAAAAATGTCAGTCTCTCGATGTGCAAAACTGATAGAGACATACCCCAAGCGACCTACAGCTGTAATCGCAGCAAAAGGTGGCGCTACAAAGTATTAACTTAAGGGGGCTGAATAATTTTGCACGCCCAATTTTTCAGTTTTTGATTTGTTAAAAAAGTTTGAAATATCCAATAAATGTCGTTCCACTTCATGATTGTGTCCCACTTGTTGTTGATTCTTCACAAAAAAATACAGTTTTATATCTTTATGTTTGAAGCCTGAAATGTGGCAAAAGGTCGCAAAGTTCAAGGGGGCAAAATACTTTCGCAAGGCACTGTATATATAAAAACAATGCACCTTACTTAAGATCAACCGTCTCTATAATGCTAACTTTCAGTCTACAGCTGGCACTAAACTGTAGCCACTAGCAACACACGGTGGGATTTCATGGTGGCTCCTGGCTAGATGGCGATGCACGAAGATTGAGGTGTAAGCACATGCAGCTGGCATTAATGTGAAAACAGTCACTTATTAAAGCCTTGATAGGGACCTCACTGTCACCACTGGTCATCTAGCTAGCCATGTAGCCAGTAGGATTGTGTTGGTTTCCATTGGACAAGAGCTAGCTAGGCTGGCTAGTTAAACTAACGCGAGCTGACTATCATGTAGCAGCCTATGCTAACTAGCATGCTAATATTCTCTAGCTAGCTAATGTCAATACACTATAGTTGTGGGTCCCAAAATCAAGCAAATGGTACTGAACATGACAAAATCATGTTTCAACTTTGTTTGATTTTTGCTTAGTGACATTGCAAATATAATATTTTTGGCATTTAACTCTGAGTAATTACCGGTATGTATCTGATCCGGCTTGGCATTTGAAAAGATTTTAAAAACTGTGCAAGCCTCAGAAATAAAAGATCCATTCACGGATTAGGAGCCACTTTTTTTAATATAAATTGTATTTTTTAATTTGGCTTTTTATAAGATTATCACAGGGTAAGCACTGCCTACCCTGACGGCACTGAAGTTGTTGTTACAATACTTTATCTTTGACAACTAAAGAAATCTATCAAACTATGGGCTGAATTAAATCTGTATAAGAGAATACCTCAATTTAAAGGCAATGTTTTAGAGTTTGCGTAGACTGCATTCAAGGTAAATGCTACATACAGTGCATTCGGGAAGTATTCCGTCTGGCCACTCTACCATAAAAGCCTGATTGGTGGAGTGCTGCAGAGATGGTTGTCCTTCTGGAAGATTATCCAATCTCCACAGAGGAACTCTAGAGCTCGGTCAGAGTGACCATCGGGTTCTTGGTCACCTCCCTGACCAAGGCCCTTTTCCCCCGATTGCTCAGTTTGGCCGGGCGGCCAGCTCTACGAAGATTGTTGGTGGTTCCAAACTTCTTCCATTTAAGAATGATGGAGATCACTGTGTTCTTGGGAATCTTCAATGATGCAGAAATGTTTTGGTACCCTAACCCAGTTCTGTGTCTTGGACAATCCTGTCTACAGACAATTCCTTGTTCCTGGTTTTTGCTCTGACATGCACTGTCAACTGTGGGACCTTATATAGACAGGTGTGTGCCTTTCCAAATAATGACTAATCAATTGAATTTACCGTAGGTGGAGTCAAATCAAGTTGTAGAAACATCAAGGAGGATCAATGGAAACAGGATGCACCTGTGCTCAATTTCGAGTCTCAAAGCAAAGGGTCTGAAAACGTATGTAAATAAAGTACCTTTTACATTTTTTTGCTAAAATGTATAAAAAACATTTCACTTTGTCATTAAGGGGTATTGTGTGTAGATTGATGAGGGGGAAAAAAGTACTTAAAACATTTTAGAATAAGGCTAACAAATCTATGTGGAAAAGGGAAAGGTCTGAATACTTTCTGAATGCACTATATGTCGACTCAATTGGAAAGTACCTTTACATTTTAAAACGGATCTTCCATTATACGTGATACGGATTTAATGCAGCCCTTTGTCATTGTTTTTTTACCACTTACTGTACCAGTCAAAAGTTTGGACACCTGCTCATTCCCAAATTTTTCTGTACTTTTACTATTTTCTCCATTGTAGAGTAATAGTAAAGACATCAAAATTATTAAATAACACATATGTAATCATGAAGTAACAAAACTGTTAAAGAAATCTAATTATTTTATATTTGAGATTCTTCAAAGTAGCCACCCATTGCCTTGATGACAGCTTTGCACACTCTTGGCATTCTCTCAACCAGCTTTATGAGGTAGTCACCTGGAATTTCTTTCCTTCTTAATGCGTTTGAGCCAATAATTTGTGTTGTGACAAGGTAGGGGTGGTATACAGAAGATAGCCAGCCCTATTTGGTAAAAGACCAAGTCCATATTAAGCAAAGAGAAATGACAGTCAATGAGGATAATTAAGAATATTGAAAGATTCTTCAAGTGCAGTCGCAAAAACCATCAAGCACTATGATGAAACTGGCTCTCGTGAGGACCGCCACAGGAAAGGAAGACCCAGAATTACCTCTACTGCATAAGAAAAGTCCATTAATAATATTGACTATGGCGCCGACAGAGATGGTCGCCTCGCTTCGCGTTCTTGGGAAACTACACAGTATTTTTTTTATTTTATGTATTATTTCTTACACTGTTACCCCAGGAAGTCTTAGTCTTATTACATACAGGCGGGAAGAACTATTGGATATAAGAGCAAAGTCAACTTACCAACATTACAACCAGGAATATGACTTGTTTATTATTGTTTATTTAGATATTAGCATACCTGAGGATTAATTAGAAACATCATTTGACTTGTTTGGACGAACTTTACTGGTAACTTTTTGGATTTATTTGTATGCATGTAGAACGAGTGGATTACTGAGATCATTGGGGCCAACTAAACAGACTTTTTTGGATATAAAGGACTTTATCGAACAAAACGACCATTCATTGTGTAGCTGGGAACATTGGGATTTTAAACAGAGGAAGATCTTCAAAGGTATGTGATTTATTTTATCACTATTTGTGATTTTGTGACGCCTGTGCTGGTTGAAAAAGTATTTTGATGTGGGTGCTGTCCTCAGATAATCGCACGGTATGCTTTTGCCATAAAGCCTTTTTGAAATCTGACAAAGCGGTTGGATTAACAAGTTGTTAAGCTTTTAAATGATGTATGACACTTATTACGCTGTTTGTATTTTGAATTTCGTGCTCTGCAATTTCACCGGATGTTGTCGTAGGTGTCCTGCTAGCGGTTCATGCGCTCAAACAGGTTTTAAACAGCCATCACTAACATTGAGTGGCTGCTGCCAACATGCTGACTCAAATTTCTAGCCACTTTAATAATTAAAAATTGGATGGAATAAATGCATCACTAGTCACTTTAAACAATGCGACTTTATATAATGTTTATATACCCTACATTACTCATCTCATATGTATATACTGTTCTCTATACCATCTACTGCATCTTGCCTATGCCTTTCGGCCATCGCTCATCCATATGTTAATATGTACTGTACTGTACATATTCAATCCTTTACACTTGTGTGTGTATAAGGTAGTTGTTGTGAAATTGTTATAGTATTTGTTAGATATTACTGCGCGGTCGGAACTAGAACCACAAGCATTTTGCAACACTCGCATTAACATCTGCTAACCATGTGTATGTTACCAATAAAATTTGATTTGATTAGAGTTACCAGCCTCAAAAATTGCAGCCCAAATAAATGCTACAGAGTTTAAGTAACAGGAGCATCTCAACATCAACTATTCAGAGGAGACTGCGTGAATCAGGCCTTCATGGTCGAATTGCTGCCAAGAAACCATTACTAAAGGACACCAAGAAGAGACTTTATTGGGCCAAGAAACAAGAGCATTGGACATTAGACCAGTGGAAATCTGTCCTTTGGTCTGTGTCCAAATTTTACATTTCTGGATCCAACTGCCGTCTCTTTGTGAGACACAGAGTAGGTGAACAGATGATCTCTCTGCATGTGTGGTTCCCTCTGTGAAGCATGGAGGAGGAGATGTGATGGTGTGGGAGTGCTTTGCCGGTGACACTATCTGTGATTTATTTAGAATTCAAGGCACACTTAACCAGTATGGCTACCACAGGATTCTGCACTGATACGCCATCCCATCTGGTTTGGTCTTAGTCGGACCATCATTTGTTTTTCAACAGGGCAATGACACCACACCTCCAGACTTTGTGCATCAGATAACCTGGCCTCCACAATCACCGACCTCAACTTAATTGAGATGGTTTGGGATGAGTTGGGCCACAGAGTGAAGGAAAAGCACCCAACAAGTGCTCAGCATATATGGGAACTCCCTCAAGACTGTTGGAAAAGCATTCCAGGGGACGCTGGTTGAGAGAATGCCAAAAGTGTGCAAATCTGTCATCAAGGCAAAGAGTGGCTACTTTGAAGAATCTCAAATATAAAATATTTACATTTTTGTAACACTTTTTTGTTACTCGAGGAATGGGGCGTGGCGAGAGTTCTAGGCGAGTAGCGTAACGAACGTCCAGTAGCGGTACGTGGGTATAATCATTAGGGAAGCCTGGGGAAAGTGTTGTGATAGAGTAAACAATGCAACTATAACCTGTTAGTCCCTAGGCCTTGATGCTGTGATCCCCTTTTCACCCATATGAAAGTAGGCCTGAGCTGAAAAGCGATGCAAAGGATTTTTTAAGGAACAAGTGCGGGATTTGTCAATACTGCGAATGCTGCAGTTGTTAAAGTCAAGATATGTTGGTGTCAATCGGAAGCACTGCAAGGGAACTCCATAGTGCTTAAACTCCATCATGAATTAAAAATCAAACAACACTATATTGTTTTATATGCAAGTAAAGACAGGACTTGTTAATATCTATGCTCAGCATTCACTTGAACTGACTTACACTTAGCAGAGTGCCATCCCGTTTAGATTCTGGCGGTGAGACAATCGATAGTTTATTTCCAATATCCACACTACTTACACTGAACAAAAATATAAACTCAACACGTAAAGTGTTGGGCCCATGTTTCATGAGCTGAAATAAAATATTCCAGAAACGTTTGATAGGCACAAAAAGCTAATTTCTCTCAAATGTTGTGCACAAATTTGTTTACATCCCTGATAGTAAGCATTTCTCATTTGCAAAGATAATGCATCCACCTGACAGAAGTAGCATATCAAGAAGATACACTATATATGCAAAAGTATGTGGATTCAGTTATTTCATCCACACCCGTAGCTGACAGGTGTATAAAATCAAGCACACAGCCATGCAATCTCCATACACAAATATTGGCAGTAGAATGGCCTTACTGAAAAGCTCAGTGACTTTCAATGTGGCACCGTCATAGGATGCCACCTTTCCAACAAGTCAGTTCGTCATATTTCTGCCATGCTAGAGCTATCCCAGTCAAACAGGTGCTGGTATTGTGAAGTGGAAACATCGAGGAGCAACAACGGCCACACAAGCACACAGAATGGGACCGCCGAGTGTTGAAGCGAGTAGCGTTTAACAATCGTCTGTCCTCAGTTGCAACACTCACTGCCAAGTTCCAAACTGCCTCTGAAAGCAACTTCAGCACATTAACTGATCTTCAGGAGCTTCATGAAATGGGTCTCCATGTCCAAACACCCGCACACAAGCCTAAGAACACCATGCACAATGGCAAGCATCGACAGAAGTGGTGTAAAGCTCGCCGCTATTGGACTCTGGAGCAATGGATACGCTTTCTCTGGAATTGTGAATCACGCTTCACCATCTGGCAGTCCAACGGACACATCTGGGTTTGGCGGAGACCAGGAGAATGCTACCTGCCCAAATGCATAGTGCGGGAGGAGGAATAATGCTCTGTGGTTGTCTTCATGGGTCGGGTTAGGCCCCTTACTGTACAATCGTGGCCAAAAGTTTTGAGAATGACACAAATATTAATTTTCACAAAGTCTGCTGCCTCAGTTTTTATGATGGCAATTTGCATATACTCCAGAATGTTATGAAGAGTGATCAGATGAATTGCAATTCATTGCAAAGCCCCTCTTTGCCATGCAAATGAACTGAATCCCCCAAAAAACATTTCCACTGCATTTCAGCCCTGCCACAAAAGGACAAGCTGCCATCATGTCAGTGATTCTGTTGTTAACACAGGTGTGAGTGTTGACGAGGACAAGGCTGGAGATCACTCTGTCATGCTGATTGAGTTTGAATAACAGACTGGAAGCTTCAAAAGGAGGGTGGTGCTTGGAATCACTGTTCTTCCTCTGTCAAGCATGGTTGCCTCCAAGGAAACACGTGCCGTCATCATTGCTTTGCACAAAAAGGGCTTCACAGGCAAGGATATTGCTGCCAGTAAGATTGCACCTAAATCAACCATTTATCGGATCATCAAGAACTTCAAGGAGAGCGGTTCAATTGTTGTGAAGAAGGCTTCAGGGCACCCAAGAAAGTCCAGCAAGTGCCAGGACCATCTCCTAAAGTTGATTCAGCTGCAGGATCAAGGAACCACCAGTATAGAGCTTGCTCAGAAATGGCAGCAGGCAGGTGTGAGTGCATCTGCACGCACAGTGAGGCGAAGACTTTTGGAGGATGGTCTGGTGTCAAGAAGGACAGCAAAGAAGCCACTTTTCTCCAGGAAAAACATCAAGGACAGACTGATATTCTGCAACAGGGATTGGACTGCTGAGGACTGGGGTAAAGTCATTTACTCTGATGAATCCCCTTTCCGATTGTTTGGGGCATCCACAAAAAAGCTTGTCCGGAGAAGACAAGGTGAGCGCTACCATCAGTCCTGTGTCATGCCACAGTAAAGCATCTTGAGACCATTTATGTGTGGGGTTGCTTCTCAGCCAAGGGAGTGGGCTCACTCACAATTTTGCCTAAGAACACAGCCATGAATAAAGAATGGTACCAACACGTCCTCCGAGAGCAACTTCTCCCAACCATCCAGGAACAGTTTGGTGACGAACAATGCCTTTTCCAGCACGATAGAGCACCTTACCATAAGGCAAAAGTGATAGCTAAGTGGCTCGGAGAACAAAACATCGATATTTTGCGTCCATGGCCAGGAAACTCTCCCGACCTTAATCCCATTGAGAACTTGTGGTCAATCCTCAAGAGGCGGGTGGACAAACAAAAACCCACAAATTCTGACAAACTCCAAGCACTGATTACGCAAGAACGGGCTGCCATCAGTCAGGATGTGGCCCAGAAGTTAATTGACAGCATGCCAGGGCAGATTGCAGAGGTGTTGAAAAAGAAGGGTCAATACTGAAAATATTGTCAATAAAAGCTTTTGACACTTATGAAATGCTTGTAATTATACTTCAGTATTCCATAGTAACATCTGCCAAAAATATCTAAAGACACTGAAGCAGCAAACTTTGTGGATATTAATATTTGTGTCATTCTCAAAACTTTTGACCACGACTCTAGTTCCAGTGAGGGGAAATCTCAGTGATACAGCACACAATGACATTCTAGACGATTCTGTCTTTCCAACTTTGTGGCAAGAGTTTGGGGAAGGCCCTTTCCTGTTTCAGCATGATAATGCCCCCATGCACAAAAGTGAGGTCCATACAGAAATTGTTTGTCGAGATTGGTGTGGAAGAACTTGACTGGCCTGCACAAAGCCCTGACCTGAACTCCATCGTACACTTTTGGGATGAATTGGAACGCCGACTGCGAGCCAGGCCTAATCGTCCAACATAATTTCCCAACCTCACTGTTTCTGGCTGAATGGAAGCAAGTCCCCGCACCAATGATCCAACATCTAGTGGAAAGCCTTCCCAGAAGTGTGGAGGCTGTTATAGCATCAAAGGGGTGGACCAACTCCATATTAATGCCCATGATTTTGGAATCAGATTTTCGACGAGCAGGTGTCCCCATGCTTTTGATCATGTATGATTAAACAGCATGATCATTACAGGTTCACCTTGTGCTGGGGACAATAAAAGGCCCCTCTAAAATGTGTAGTTTTGTCACACACACAATGTCTCAAGTTAGTGCTATGCGAAAGTGCAATTGGAATGCTGACTGCAGGAATGTCCGACAAAGCTGTTGCCAGATCATTTAATGTTCATTTCTATACCATAAGCGGCCTCCAATGTCGTTTTAGAAATTTTGTCAGTACTTCCCACCGGCCTCACAACCGCAGACACACGTCTAACCATGCCAGCCCAAGACCTCCACGTCCCGCTTCTTCAACTGCAGGATCGTCTGAGACTAGTCACCCGGACAGCTGATGAAACTGTGAGTTTGCACAACCAAAGAATCTGTCAGAAACCATCTCAGGGAAGGTCATCTGTGTGCCTGTCGTACTCACCAGGGTCTTGACATGACTGCAGTTTGGCGTCGTAACCGACTTCAGTGGGCAAATGCACACCTTCGATCAACGCCACTACCTTTTATTAAGGTATCTGTGATCAACTGATGCATATCTGTATTCCCAGTCATGTGAAATCCATAGATTAGGCCCTAATGAATGTATTTAAATTGACTGATTTCATTATATGAACTGCAACTTATTCAAATATATTTTTTAATTGTTGCACGTTGCATTTATATTTTTATATTTTTTGTTCAGTGTGGAATAAAGCAATGTGTTGGTCATGTATTCTAAGTAGTATGCTTATGTGAACAGTGGAACTTAGCTAGGTTTAGTCCCAAACCAAGATCTGGACCCCAGTCGACAACAAGGGCTAGCCACATGCATAAATTATGAGAGAATATAAATGTATCATAATTGATGACAAGCATTATGTTAGCCTTCTGATCTTTGCCTGCGGTTCATCGTGTTGGCGAGGGCTGTGTTGGTGTTAATGGATGTTTAGTGCTTATTCCCATTGTTGTGACTTTACTTTCATTTATCTGATGACTGTTATTTATTTAATCCACTAACTATGTTTAATTGTTACCCGATTTAAATTAATCATGCAACAATTAACTCATTAGGAATTTGGGGCACCACGGAAGAGGTGGTTTAAACAGTTACCATCTCCCAAATTAAACTGTATAAGGTATTTCCCTATAACATCCATAAAACACTCAACATATTAGTCATAAGCTCTTATCATATCATCATCCTGAACAGTCGTAAGCTCATGCATCTGCAAAAACCCCAGCCTTACTCATGATTCAGTACTACACAAATTGGTTTAATTATTTATTTACCAGCTAACTAAATAAAAACACAGGATAAACACACACACAAGGTATAGATTATTGACTAGAAACTTAATACGATGGAAACAGGTCCCGAGAGGACTAACACAATATGTTGGCTTGTTACAACATAGATGGTGAGGGGGGGAAGAGAGAGAGAGAAAAAGGGACATTTATCGTGGATACATTTTAGAACTCTTCTCACATTAATCATATACTTTGAACACAAACCGTCGCACGTTTGGAATAAGAAATCATTCATGTATTTACCTGTGAGTGCCTTTGTTAGCTGTTTATCTCTGTCGGAACCAGGCCTTCTTAGGAAAGATGTGGTTTGGCCTTTCAGTGATACGCTTGTAAGGCTCTGATTGTCCGAAAGGGTTCGGACCTGTCTCTTCTACTGTTTTTCACTCTGGAAGATAACCAGCCATGTCGACAGTTCCCATTGGTGATGGTAGGAGAATATGTTGGTTTGAGACTCATAGTGGGATGGGATGGTTTGAAGAGTGGTAGGATGGTCCCTCTTAGATTCACTTTTCTCGATATCTGACTTAGGACAGCTAATCAGCCGCACCAGTGATTGTCTGGGAGGTGAGCTTCTCGCCTGCACCTCGTGTTGATTATTCAGAGTTCAGGATTCAGACCACTTTACACACATAGCTGCAACCTGGAAATGTTCTGGTCTAAAATGTTAATTCTAAGCCAGTCCTTTTCTGCATTCTGGTCGAAAAGGACAGTTCCATCAGGCTGACACGCTCTTCTGACCTCTCTCAGGGTGTGAATACTTACGATGCAAAGGATATGATTGCAAGTTATGTCTTATGACTCCTAAAATCACATTCATATCTAAACAAAAATACTTGAATCATTTCCCGGCGCTGACAGAGATGGCCGCCTCGCTTCGCGTTCCTAGGAAACTATGCAGTTTTTTGTTTTTTTACGTGTTATTTCTTACATTGGTACCCCAGGTCATCTTAGGTTTCATTACATACAGTCGAGAAGAACTACTGAACATAAGAGCAGCGTCAACTCACCATCAGTACGACCAAGAATATGACTTTCGCGAAGCGGATCCTGTGTTCTGCCTTTCACCCAGGACAACGGAATGGATCCCAGCCGGCGACCCAAAAAAACGACTTCGTAAAAGGGGGAAACGGAGCGGTCTTCTGGTCAGACTCCGGAGACGGGCACATCGTGCACCACTCCCTAGCATTCTTCTCGCCAATGTCCAGTCTCTTGACAACAAGGTTGATGAAATCCGAGCAAGGGTAGCAGTCCAGAGGGACATCAGAGACTAACGTTCTTTGCTTCACGGAAACATGGCTCACTGGAGAGACGCTATCGGAGTCGGTGCAGCCAACTGGTTTCTCCACGCATCGCGCAGACAGAAACAAACATCTTTCTGGTAAGAAGAGGGGCGGGGGCGTATGCTTCATGGTTAACGTGACGTGGTATGATCATAACAACATACAGGTACTCAAGTCCTTCTGTTCACCTGGTTTAGAATTCCTCACAATCCAATGTCGACCGCATTATCTACCAAGGGAATTCTCTTCGATTATAATCACAGCCGTATATATTCCCCCCCAAGCAGACACATCGATGGCTCTGAACGAACTTTATTTGACTCTTTGCAAACTGGAAATCATTTATCCGGAGGCTGCATTCATTGTAGCTGGGGATTTTAACAAGGCTAATCTGAAAACAAGACTCCCTAAATTTTATCAGCATATTGATTGCGCAACCAGGGCTGGAAAAACCTTGGATCACTGCTATTCTAACTTCCGCGACGCATATAAGGCCCTGCCCCGCCCTCCTTTCGGAAAAGCTGACCACGACTCCATTTTGTTGATCCCTGCCTACAGACAGAAACTAAAACAAGAAGCTCCCGCGCTGAGGTCTGTTCAACGCTGGTCCAACCAATCTGATTCCACACTCCAAGACTGCTTCCATCACGTGGACTGGGAGATGTTTCATATTGCGTCAGACAACAACATTGACGAATATGCTGATTCGGTGAGCGAGTTCATTAAAACGTGCGTTGAAGATGTCGTTCCCATAGCAACGATTAAAACATTCCCAAACCAGAAACCGTGGGTTGATGGCAGCATTCTCGTGAAACTGAAAGCCCGAACCACTGCTTTTAATCAGGGCAAGGTGACCGGAAACATGACCGAATACAAACAGTGTAACTATTCCCTCCGCAAGGCAATCAAACAAGCTAAGCGTCAGTATAGAGACAAAGTAGAATCTCAATTCAACGGCTCAGACACAAGAGGTATGTGGCAGGGTCTACAGTCAATCACGGATTACAAAAAGAAAACCAGCCCAGTCACGGACCAGGATGTCTTGCTCCCAGGCAGACTAAATAACTTTTTTGCCCACTTTGAGGACAATACAGTGCCACTGACACGGCCCGCAACTAAAACATGCGGACTCTCCTTCACTGCAGCCGACGTGAGGAAAACATTTAAACGTGTCAACCCTCGCAAGGCTGCATTGTTCCTGTTCCCAAGAAAGCTAAGGTAACTGAGCTAAACGACTACCTCCCCGTAGCACTCACTTCCGTCATCATGAAGTGCTTTGAGAGACTAGTCAAGGACCATATCACCTCCACCCTACCTGACACCCTAGACCCACTCCAATTTGCTTACCGCCCAAATAGGTCCACAGACGATGCAATCTCAACCACACTGCACACTGCCCTAACCTATCTGGACAAGAGGATTACCTATGTGAGAATGCTGTTCATCGACTACAGCTCGGCATTTAACACCATAGTGCCCTCCAAGCTCGTCATCAAGCTCGAGACCCTGGGTCTTGACCCCGCCCGCTCGACCCCGGGCCGCCCCCAGGTGGTGAGGGTAGGCAACAACATTTCCACCCCGCTGATCCTCAACGCTGGGGCCCCACAAGGGTGCGTTCTGAGCCCTCTCCTGTACTCCCTGTTCACCCACGACTGCGTGGCCACGCGCGCCTCCAACTCAATCATCAAGTTTGCGGACGACACAACAGTGGTGGCTTGATTACCAACAACGACGAGACGGCCTACAGGGAGGAGGTGAGGGCCCTCGGAGTGTGGTGTCAGGAAAATAACCTCACACTCAACGTCAACAAAACTAAGGAGATGATTGTGGACTTCAGGAAACAGCAGAGGGAACACCCCCCTATCCACATTGATGGAACAGTATTGGAGAGGGTAGTAAGTTTTAAGTTCCTCGGCGTACACATCACAGACAAACTGAATTGGTCCACCCACACAGACAGCATCGTGAAGAAGGCGCATCAGCGCATCTTCAACTTCAGGAGGCTGAAGAAATTTGGATTCTCACCAAAAGCACTCACAAACTTCTACAGATGCACAATCGAGAGCATCCTGTCGGGCTGTATCACCGCCTGGTATGGCAACTGCTCCGCCCACAACCGTAAGGCTCTCCAGAGGGTAGTGAGGTCTGCACAACGCATCACCGGGGGCAAACTACCTGCCCTCCAGGACACCTACACCACCCGATGTCACAGGAAGGCCATAAAGATTATCAAGAACAACAACCACCCGAGCCACTGCCTGTTCACCACGCTATCATCCAGAAGGCGAGGTCAGTACAGGTGCATCAAAGCTGGGACCGAGACTGAAAAACAGCTTCTATCTCAAGGCCATCAGACTGTTAAACAGCCACCACTAACATTGAGTGGCTGCTGCCAACACACTGACTCAACTCCAGCCACTTTAATAATGGGAATTGATGGGAAATTATGTCAAATATATCACTAGCCACTTTAAACAATGCTACCTAATATAATGTTTACATACCCTACATTATTCATCTCATATGTATATGTATATACTGTACTCTATATCATCTACTGCATCTTTATGTAATACATGTATCACTAGCCACTTTAACTATGCCACTTTGTTTACATACTCATCTCATATGTATATACTGCACTCAATACCATCTACTGTATCTTGCCTATGCCGCTCTGTACCATCACTCATTCATATATCTTTATGTACATATTCTTTATCCCCTTATACTTGTGTCTATAAGGTAGTAGTTTTGGAATTGTTAGCTAGATTACTTGTTGGTTATTACTGCATTGTCGGAACTAGAAGCACAAGCATTTCGCTACACTCACATTAACATCTGCTAACCATGTGTATGTGACAAATAAAATTTGATTTGATTTGATTTGATATTATATGCACAAGGTATTGGATGGAAACTTGACAAAGGGAATATACTTTCCAAGTTACAGTATTTCATCCATACAATTTTTTACAACATTACAAAATGAAAACCAATATGACATTAGTTGTCTGTAGCTCCCCACGGACCATTCCCCACATTCTTATGTTAGAAAAATTGTTCCGCTATTCACTCTTGAGCGTATTAGAGTTTCCGTGGGAAAGTGTCTGTGAAACAGACATTACTATGCGCATTTGAAGAGGGAGGGAGAGAGTCTTCTTCCTAAATTTACAACAGGGTAAGGGGGTGTCAAAACCCCCACACCAGTTCCCTCCACCCTCTCCTGTTGGTGAGAGAATGTCTGGTTACTGTCAGCCATTGCCAAGCTGATCTGACCCCTTCTGATCCTCACAGGATAGTCATGACACTGTCCCACCTGCCTTGTCCAACTTCACAGCTAGAGCCTGCCTCACTCTCAGTGGAGGATCATTGTATAACATTCAGTATCTCTGAGTATTTCCTTCACTCAGATGCTCCACTGAAATATGCAGTATAAAATGTGCGTCAATGTGAATATTCTTACACCACTTAATTATCAGCAGAACCGTGTCAGATTTAATCTTAAGTGTGCAAACTGGTACATATGTTGGAGTGATATACTTTATTACCCAACCACTTTATTACCCTACATGTTACACATTTGTTCACTGTACATACTTGTGGATACAGCCTGTGCTTCTAAGATGTTTATCTGTCTGCTTGGGTGCCATATTTTTCCATTACAGTCTATTGAGCTCTTTGATATATTTCAAAAATACAGTATAGTCCTGTGTTCTCTTTGAAAATAGAGCATGAGGTGTGGGGAATATTCACACTCAAACTTGTAAGCCAAGAAAGCTTCAACACTCAATTTCCCACAGTTCTTCCCCATTAGAGCATATATGGTTGCTCTTACCTGCTCTGAGTCTGTCAAGTTTTTTTCAGCACACACGGTGCACTTCTGTTCTCAGATAATCGCATGGTTTGCTTTCGCCGTAAAGTATTTTTGAAATCTGACACCGTGGTTGGATTAACAAGAAGTTCATATTTTAAAAGATGTATAACACTTGAATGTTTCATACATTTTTATGAGTATTTCTGTTTTTGAATTTGGCGAGCTGCAATTTCACTGGATGTTGGCCAGGTGGGACGGTAGCGTCCCACACCCCCTAGAGAGGTTAATGCCAGTGGCAGGTCATTGGTAAAAATAGAAAAGAGTAGAGGGCCTAGAGAGCAGCCCTGCAGTACACCACACTTTACATGTTTGACATTGAACAAGCTTCCATTAAAGACCTCCCTCTCTCTATCCACAATATGGAAGAGGTGGAAAAGCCATAAAAGATAAGTACTCAACAACAGGTTATGGTCAATAATATCAAACGCTGCACTGAAGTCTAACAGTACAGCTCCCACAATCTTCTTCTTCTCGATTTCTTTCAACCAATCATCTGTCATTTGTGTCAGTGCAGTACATGTTGGCTGCCCTTCCCTCTCTTCCCTTCTCAGCATGCTGAAAGTCTGTTGTTATTTTGTTTACAGAGAAATAATATTTGGTCAAACAATTTTTTCCAAAAGTTTGCTAAGAGTTGGCAGCAAGCTGATAAGTGTGCTGTTAGAACCAGTAAAGGCAGGTTTACCACTCTTGGGTAGAGGAATGACTTTGGCTGCCTTCCAGGATTAAGAACAAAGACTTTCCTCTAGGCTTAGATTAAAGATATAACACATAGGAGTGGCTATAGAGAGCTACCATCCTTACTAGCTTTCCATCTAAGTTGTCAATTCCAGGAGGTTTGTCATTATCGATCGCTGATAATTTTTCCACCTTTCCCACACAAACTTTACAAAATTCAAAGTTACAATGCTTTTCTTTCATTATTAGTTTTTTATGCATGAGTAGGATGGCTCACTGTTCATTGTTGGCATTTCCTGCCAAAGAATGTCCAATTTAACAATGAAGTAATCATTAAAATAATTGGCAATATCAAATGGTTTTGTAATGAATAAGCCATCTGTTTCGATGAATTTGTCTTTCTGCCCATCATTTCCTTTAACCTCTTGAAGCTAGGGGGCACTATTTTTATGTTTGGAAAAATAACATTCCCAACGTAAATGGCCTATTTCTCATGACCAGATGCTAGAATATGCATATAATTGACAGATTAGGATAGAAAATACTCTAAAGTTTCCAAAACTGCAAACATATTGTCTGTGAGTATAACAGAACTGAGTGTGAAGGATCACATTGCGTAAGTGGATAGGTGGGGGCTCTCAGAGTGAGTTGGTGCGCAATTGAGTAAAACGGCCATTGTTCATCCCGCTGTTATGGAAAAAGCTACACACTCGGTTGATATATTATCGAATATATATTTTAAAAACTACCTGAGGAATGATTATAAAAAATGTTTGACATGTTTCTGTGGACATTATGAAGACTATTTGGAATTTCCGTCTGCGTTGTCGTGACCGCTCTTTCCTGTGGATTTCTGAACATAAGCTGTGTTTCAAAATATTGCACTTGTGATTTCATGAATATGAATATTTTCTAGTAATATTATTTGACTGTTGCGCTATGCTATTCAGCGTTGCTGATTACAATTACCCTGGATCCGGGATGGGTGGTTCAGAGAGGTTACAGTACTGTTCATCATTCTTTATATCATTGATCTTGGCTTCATAATACAGTTTATTTTTATTTACCTGGTACCACACCGTCAGAGTGCCTAACTCCTCTCCGTAGGCCGTCTCATCGTTGTTGGCAATCAGGCCTACTACTGTCATGTCATTAGCAAACTTGATGATGGAGTTGGAACTGTGTGAGGGCACGCAGTCGTGGGTATACAGGGAGTACAGGAGGGGACTGAAGATGCACATAGCTGCGGGAAATAGGGGTGCTGAGGGTGCTGATCATTCAGTGGGGGCTGCCCCATCTACAAAAATTTCTCGACCCGATCAGTTTTACACCATAACACACCAGCAAATGGCCAAAAAGAGTAGAACCAGCTCACCTGCTTTTACACTTGGGTTTGACTATTAGATGTTCAATGTCTATTTTGAAAAAAATCATATTAAAATGAGAGTTCAGTTCATGTAACAGGGTTTACCATAAAATGAGCAACAGATGTAAATTAATCACTAATCACATGAAATAAATAAGTATCTACAGAGATGATAGTCAAATAAACAAAATAACAACAACTACAACAAAAATAATAACTAGGGCTTTACAATGATGGTGAAAACTTTTTGGTTAAGTGGGTTAAAATATTCCTATAAGTCAGAGGTTGGATGGAAGAGACATGTCAAAATCCTGAATTTTGGCACGTCTTTATTCCGATTGATTGAATTCTCCATGTGGTCTATGTTAAAGGTCACTTCATTTATTATAACAGGATTTTAAAAATCAATATTGATGCAAAAATTATAATTTAATTGGGTTTGACATAGATGAAAAGTTGGCCATTTCTGGGATGAATGACTTGAGCCCAGATTCCTCCCTGTATTCCTTTGATATGTTGTTGAAGTTTCCATGTTTTAAAAGAAGCTCTAATCTGCAGGGAGCTTTTGGCAATCACAGTTGCTATCATTGCTAGCATGATTAGTATTTGTGTGTCTTCTATTGTAATTAGGCATCATATGCAAGGATTTCCATTTTCCACATTAACTATGGTCCGGTCCTTGTTGTTTGACCCAAATGAAGCAGAGGACATTAAGCATTCTGTTTCAAATCGGAGGGAAATTGGACCAGTGGTGAGTGGAGAGCGTCCAAAGAGATCAAAGGAAGTCTATTCAAGCTAATATAGTCAAGCGGTGATGGTAGTGGTGGTATTGAATGTGAATGTTATATAAGTGTGAATGATTCAGAAAGTTAGAAGACATCTAACCAGAAGCAAGTTGATCACGAGACTGGAAAACATGTAGGGAAACATACACTGAGTATACCAAACATTAGGAAAACCTTCCTAATATTGAGTTTCAACCCCCCCATGTTGACCAAGTTGTGTCAAGTTGACTGGATGTCCTTTGAGTGGTGGACCATTCTTGATACACACAGGAAACTGTTGAGCATGAAAAACCCAGCAGCATTGTAGTTCTTGACACAAACCGGTGTTCTTGGTACCTACTAGAATACCCCATTCAAAGGCACTTAAATATTTCATTTTGCCCATTCACCCTTTGAATGGCACACATACACAATCCATGTCTCAGTTATCACAAGGCTTAAAACTCATTCTTTAACCTGTCTCCTCCCCTTCATCTACACTGATTTGAAGTGGATTTAGCAAGTGACATCAATAAAGGATCATAGGTTTCACCTGGTCAGTCTTTGTCATGGAAAGAGCAGGTGTTCTTAATGTTTTGTACACTCTGCGAAATCAGGAAATATCAAGAATTTTCATCTTATCTATTCTCTACAGGATCGGTGTGTCACCCACGGGACGGTTGCGCTATCGTAGGCTAATGTGATTAGCATGAGGTTGTAAGAAACAATAACATTTCCCAGGGCATATACATCTCTGATGTTGGCAGCTTATTCTTGTTAATCTAACAGCACTGTCCAATTTACAGTAGCTATTACAGTGAAATAATACCATGCTATTGTTTGAGGAGAGTGCACAGTTATGAACTTAAATGTTTTCATAAACCAATTAGATACATTTGGGCAGTATTGATACAAAAATTTGAACAGAAATGCAATGGTTCATTAGATCAGTCTAAAACGGTGCACATACACTGCTGCCATCTAGTGGCCAAAATAAAAAATTGTGCCTGGGCTGGAGTAATACATTATGGCATTTATCTTGCATTTCAAATATGATGGTACAAAAAACTAAAACGTCTTTTATTTGACCTTTTCTTTATTCTACTACATTAATTTAACATTTCCACAAACTTCTGTGCTAACATAATTGCAAAAGGGTTTTCTAATGATCAATTTGCCTTTTAAAATTATAAACTTGGATTAGCTAACACAACTTGAACACAGGCAAGTTGCTGATAATAAGCCTCTGTATCAAATCAAATCAAATGTATTTATATAGCCCTTCGTACATCAGCTGATACCTCAAAGTGCTGTACAGAAACCCAGCCTAAAACCTCAAACAGCAAGCAATGCAGGTGTAGAAGCACGGTGGCAAGGAAAAACTCCCTAGAAAGGCCAAAACCTAGGAAGAAACCTAGAGAGGACCCCTGCTATGTGGGGTGGCCAGTCCTCTTCTGGCTGTGCCGAGTGGAGATTATAACAGGACATGGCCAAGATGCTCAAATGTTCATAAATGACCAGCATGGTCAAATAATAATAATCACAGGCAGAACAGTTGAAACTGGAGCAGCAGCACGGCCAGGTGGACTGGGGACAGCAAGAAGTCATCATGTCAGGTAGTCCTGAGGCATGGTCCTAGGGCTCAGGTCCTCCGAGGGAGAAAGAAAGAGAGAAAGAGAGAATTAGAGAGAGCATACTTAAATTCACACAGGACACCGGATAGGACAGGAGAAGTACTCCAGATATAACAAACTGACCATAACCCCCCGACACATAAACTACTGCAGCATAAATACTGGAGGCTGAGACAGGAGGGGTCAGGAGAACTGTGGCCCCATCCGATGACACCGCAAGGAGTCATCATGTCAGGTAGTCCTGGGGCATGGTCCTAGGGCTCAGGTCAGTTGAAACTGGAACAGCAGCATGGCCAGGTGGACTGGGGACAGCAAGGAGTCATCATGTCAGGTAGTCCTGGAGCTCAGGTCCTAGGGCTCAGGTCCTCCGAGAGAGAGAAAGAAAGAGAGAAGGAGAGAATTAGAGAACGCACACTTAGATTCACACAGGACACCGAATAGGACAGGAGAAGTACTCCAGATATAACAAACTGACCCCAGCCCCCCCGACACATAAACTACTGCAGCATAAATACTGGAGGCTGAGACAGGAGGGGTCAGGAGACACTGTGGCCCCATCCGAGGTCACCCCCGGACAGGGCCAAACAGGAAGGATATAACCCCACCCACTTTGCCAAAGCACAGCCCCCCACACCACTAGAGGGATATCTTCAACCACCAACTTACCATCCTGAGACAAGGCTGAGTATAGCCCACAAAGATCTCCGCCACGGCACAACCCAAGGGGGGGCGCCAACCCAGACAGGATGACCACAACAGTGAATCAACCCACTCAGGTGACGCACCCCCCTCCAGGGACGGCATGAGAGAGCCCCAGTAAGCCAGTGACCCAGCCCCTGTAATAGGGTTAGAGGCAGAGAATCCCAGTGGAAAGAGGGGAACCGGCCAGGCAGAGACAGCAAGGGCGGTTCGTTGCTCCAGAGCCTTTCCGTTCACCTTCCCACTCCTGGGCCAGACTACACTCAATCATATGACCCACTGAAGAGATGAGTCTTCAGTAAAGACTTAAAGGTTGAGACCGAGTTTGCGTCTCTGACATGGGTAGGCAGACCGTTCCATAAAAATGGAGCTCTATAGGAGAAAGCCCTGCCTCCAGCTGTTTGCTTAGAAATTCTAGGGACAATTAGGAGGCCTGCGTCTTGTGACCGTAGCGTACGTGTAGGTATGTACGGCAGGACCAAATCAGAGAGATAGGTAGGAGCAAGCCCATGTAATGCTTTGTAGGTTAGCAGTAAAACCTTAGAAATCAGCCCTTGCTTTGACAGGAAGCCAGTGTAGAGGCTAGCACTGGAGTAATATGATCAATTTTTTGGGTTCTAGTCAGGATTCTAGCAATATTATTTAGCACTAACTGAAGTTTATTTAGTGCTTTATCCGGGTAGCCGGAAAAATAGAAGGCATTGCAGTAGTCTAACCTAAGTGACAAAAGCATGGATTAATTTTTCTGCATCATTTTTGGACAGAAAGTTTCTGATTTTTGCAATGTGCAGTAGATGGAAAAAGATGTCCTTGAAATGGTCTTGATATGTTCTTCAAAGAGAGATCAGGGTCAGGAAATGCTTGTGAGTCCTTCACAGTTTGTTGAGCGACTGTACAACCATTAAGATTAATTGTCAGATTCAACAGAATATCTCTTTGTTTCTTAGGACCTAGAACAAGCATCTCTGTTTTGTCGAGTTTAATAGTAGAAAGTTTGCAGCCATCCAC
>NC_056436.1:39337872-39402872 GCF_018296145.1 Oncorhynchus tshawytscha | reverse complement strand
GAAAGTTTTCAATGCTCCATTGTCCGGGAGAGAGGCAGTTGAGAGTGCCTGGAACGTTGGCAGCTGAGAGTGCCTGGAACCCGGAAGCACTGTTTGACATGTTCCTGCACTTAATATAGGAGGAAGTAAAAGAAAGGCTTGCAGCCCGGGAACTACCAACGGATCTCGACTCGCTCATCGCCTTGACCATTCGGATCGATGGGCGACTACGGGAGGAAAAGAATGAGAGGAGGTTCGATTTCCACCTCGCCTCTGGGACATCCTGGAAATCCCCGATGGCGCCGTTCCCGAGAGAACCTGAGGCTACCCGAGTTCCCCAGAGAGTCTCCGAAGTCTGCCAATTCACCTCTTCCCGAGCGAATGCAACTGGGCAGAGCTAGGCTGTCCCCAGCAGAATGGCTATACAGGCTTCGCAAAGAGTTGGTCATTTCGTGGCCACCTGTCTTTCTTCTGAAACTTGTCAGTCTATTCTTGTTCTGAGAAATAAAAGGTATTTCATGGAAGAAATTGCCAAGAAACGGAAGATCTCGTACAAAGCTGTGTACTACTCCCTTCACAGTACAGCACAAACTGGCACTAACCAGAATAGAAAAAGGAGTGGGAGGCCCCGGTGCACAACTGAGCAAGAGGACAAGTACATTAGTGTCCAGCTTGAGAAACAGATGCCTCACAAGACCTCAACTGGCAGCTTCATTAAATAGTCCCCAAAAAACACCAGTCTCAATATCAACAGTGAAGAGGCGACTACGGGATGCTGGCCTTCTAGGCAGAATTCCTCTGTCCAGTGTCTGTGTTCTTTTGCCCAGCTTAATCTTTTCTTTTATTGTTCAGTCTGAGACATGGCTTTTACTTTGCAACTCTTCCTTGTTTCTGTCCATTTTGAGCCTGTAATTGAACCCACAAATGCTGATGCTCCAGATGCTCAACTAGTCTAAAGAAGGCCAGTTGTATTGCTTCTTTAATCAGGACAACAGTTTTCAGCTGTGCTAATGCAAATAGTCTGGGTAGCCATTTGATTAGCTGTTCAGGAGTCTTATGGCTTGGGGGTAGAAGCTATTTAGGAGCCTCTTGGACCTAGACTTGGCGCTCTGGTACCGCTTGCTGTGCGGTAGCAGAGAGAACAGTCTATGGCTAGAGTGCCTGGAGTCTTTGACAATTTTTCAGTCCTTCCTCTGACACCGCCTAGTATAGAGGTCATGGATGGCAGAAAGCTTGGCCCAGGTGATGTACTGCCTTGCATTCGGAGGCAGGGCAGTTGCCATACCAGGCAGTGATGTAACCCGTCAGGATGCTCTCAATGGTGTAGCTGTAAAACCTTTTCAGGATCTGAGTTTAGGCCTTTAGTACAGCCGCTTTTTCATAACGTTTTAGTTGAAGTAGGTCTAACATGATGATATTATAAAAACATAAAGTGCATATTTTTCTCTAATAACCATATAATAAAATCATTGCAACTCACCATGTCACTGAATCAGTGGGGCCCTGAGCTTGTTTCCCGGCAACAAGAACATGGTCGTGGCGTGCGCATTACTCAAGTTCAAAATCTGTAAACTGTTGTGAGTGGTGAGAAAAGGACCAACAGACTGCATCATGTTCAAGGTAATTACTGCACAAATAGCCTATAATTGTATATATTTATTATTTTATTGTACAGATTTAAAATATATATATATTTATCCTTTCCGTTCGGCCCGGTAACGAATGTGCCGCGGACCGGTACTGGTGGTTGGGGACCGCTGGTCTAGCTAGCTACGTTTTCAGATATTACAGGTTTCTAATTTTAACAGAAAGTCGTTTTCATTTCAAGTTAAAGTGTACTGTTAGCTAGCTAGGTAATGTTAATTGGCTGGCTTACTAACTAATATTACGTGTATGATCTTATTATTCATTTCTCAGAGCCATTTGCTTTGATAGTTGTAGCCTAATGTTAGCTAGCTAACATTGAACCTGGTTGGTTAGCTTCCTGCAGATTCATGCAGGGTAGTAATGTCATGAGTTGGGATTATGTTTCATTGTTTAACTAGGTGGCTAGCTACATGTCTTAACAAAAGACTCCACTATGCAAGTAACCATTTCAATAGAATGTCACTGTTGATAAACATAACTGGTAAATTCTCTCTGGCTATCTACTCCGATTTCAGAGCACTCTTGTCTGAGAGTACCAGAGAGTGGAATAACTGACGAATTTACAAACACTCAACACCAGTTGAATATGGCCAGTGTCAGTAAACGTTGGCAAAAAAACTGAAAATGTTGCAAGCAGCACAGTTGCAGTCATCAACGCTCTGGATAACATACAAACAGCCTAACCAGCTCTGCTATTGAGAGTAAAATGGTCAGAGTGAGCTGTTCTCTCATTTGTGTCTGGAAGTAGCATGCCAGCTAGCCAACGTTAGCCAGTTAGCTTGGGTGCTTGACTGCTGTTGTTAGGACAGAATGCTAGGATCAACCCTTAAAGAGATGGGTGGGGCTGAAGCTTAAGAGGGTGTGAACGATGCTGAATGGGTGTAGACAAAGAAGAGCTCTCCAGTAGGTACTTGCCAAAAAATTCAAAGGCCATTTTCTCAAAAGTGAGGTTACAAGTGTTTTAACTTTCAAAGCAGAATTAATTTTCCATTGTTCATCTAATGCAGTGTATGATATAGCATTTTGTAGCTCTGAGTCTCTACTTTTATCCAATGTAAAAAACACCATTCCAAATTTTGCTACATAAGACCAAATCAAGGCGGTCGGTCACTATGCATCCTGTGTTCACTCTAAAAGCATGCCGGAAGTTGCACAAAATTCTCACAACATTCAAGTTTCCACTCACAAGACCCAAAATGTGATCAGTGCCCCCCAAAATTAGAGGGAACATTGGCTGTATTCTAAAAATGAAAACTTTTATGAAATTCAGTGAAGAGGATGGTCCTCCCCTTTCTCCTCTGAGTAGCCTCCACTGGGGTGTGTGTGTGTGTGTGTGTGTGTGTGTGTGTGTGTGTGTGTGTGTGTGTGTGTGTGTGTGTGTGTGTGTGTGTGTGTGTGTGTGTGTGTGTGTGTGTGTGTGTGTGTGTGTGTGTGTGTGTGTGTGATGAGGAGGGGTGTGGGAAGATGCTAACTTTATCATCTGCTCTAAGGGGCCGTGGCAGATGGTGCTCCTGGGCGCTTGCAACAGCGCTGTTTCCCACTAGCAGGCTGGGGAGGAAATGAAAGACGGGCTTTGTCACCGCCGCAGCAGAAAGAGTGTCGACAAGTATGTGATGAACTAAGACCAGTGGCATGAAGAAGGAGGGACTGGAAGAAGGGAGTGAAGGGAGGAGGAGTAAAGGAGGGAGATGGGGGGGGGGGTCATGAAATTCTCATGTTGCTCCTGAGAATGATTCATTTTGTATCTCAATGGTTAACCAGGATTGAGTGATTTTTTTTTCAGCTGGGACAGATTAACTTTGGAGATACCGCCCAGCACTGAAGGTTCTGCCGACTGTTGTATAAGGTTCCCGTTGGGTTTGGTCCCCATTTGGTTATGTTTCACAAAACCTAATTGTTGTGAGAGGATATATGTTGCTATGACTCCAGCATCTCTGTGTGTGTGTGTGTGTGTGTGTGTGTGTGTGTGTGTGTGTGTGTGTGTGTGTGTGTGTGTGTGTGTGTGTGTGTGTGTGTGTGTGTGTGTGTGTGTGTGTGTGTGTGTGTGTGTGTGTGTGTGTGTGTGTGTGTGTGTGTGTGTGTGTGTGTGTGTGTGTGTGTGTGTGTGTGTGTGTGTGTGTGTGTGTGTGTGTGTGTGTGTGTGTGTGTGTGTGTGTGCGCGTGTGTGGGAGTGAAGGGTCAGGTTATTGAGCATGGTTAGAGAACTCGGTCCCCATGGGGATTCTTAATGGACTACTATTATAAAGGTTTCCATGGCAGCCGTACATGTGCACCAACCGAACCAAAAAAAACGTTACACAGTGAGTAAAAGGCACCGCTTCTGACTCGGTAAGCTCTCACATGTACTAGATTTGATCATTTGGAGAAAATGGAATACAACTCCAATCTCCTATTTCTTATTGGTACCTAGGTACCATTGTTGACAGAGCGGCATATGATTGGCATATACTTGACAGGGCTTTGCCTCTCTCAATAAAACAGATCAAGAAAACAGAATCACAGATGTGCTTCCAGTGTATCCCGATGGTGGATGAGAAACTGTGAGATCACCAGATCTCTGTCTACGAGGCAGATCCTCGCCTCTCCTTTCATCCTCTACCGAGATGTGTGTTCCAGTGGGAAGACAGCACCATATGCCTCTGAGGGTTCTGTGGGTGTTAGACTAATAAATCATAGGGTGTGTTTTGAGGAATGCTAGTCCTGAGAGCTAACCTCTAGGCTAACCGCTAACTCTGTGGAGCTGGTCCCGACAGCTAACCGCTAGGCTAGCTAACCACTAACTCCGGGGGTAGCTAGGTCCAAAAAGCAGGAAACCCTGGACCACTGTGAACCAACTGCCACTATACTGTATCTGAACCAAACCAGTGATTTAGAACTTCCCTCTTCTCGATACACTATACAGAGAAGTTACTAAGAAGGCCCAGTCAGATGCTGTATATCAACTTATCAGTAAAGAGGAAGACAGGCAGTTGTGTGGTGTGATACTGCACGTCCACACACAACTGTTGTATTTTATCGACACTAGAGAGTACACTGTTTATGGTAGATAGGACCCCAACTGTAACTCATTTTGGTTCTGTTTTTCCTCCTACCACTGTAGGATCTTAATTTGATCACCCTGTTGCTGTAGAACTGAACCTGCAGTGCAGGAAATGTAAACTTGTAGTGTATTTGAGGTTTTAAAAGGCTTCTGAAGCTTGTAATTTCCACTTTGAATTTCCCTTATGAAACAATGTATCAACTCCTACAAAAAATGGCAATGAATTAATTATAATTCACATAATAATTCACATTTCCTGTTGCTGCAAGATCATTTGCCTGCTTTAGCAAACTGGCTCAAATGAAGATCCAACACCTGTAGGTGGTGTTACAGATAGGGATATGTCAAAATGTTAACATATTTCACATTATGTGTAGAGATTTATTGAACAGAGTAATATTTCATTGCACTTCAAAAATGTCCTTGTCAGGAAAAGCAGATGCATAATGTTATGGCTTGATATCAGTTGTAACCTCTCATGTTAGAGCATTAGGTCCATGTACTTGCATTCTTCACTCATAATGTAAACAGAGACATTTGGCAGAGGCTAGCAGTGCACTCCTCTGGAACATATTAAGCATGTCATAATATGGCACCCAAAAATTGGTGTGTGTGTGTGTGTGTGTGTGTGTGTGTGTGTGTGTGTGTGTGTGTGTGTGTGTGTGTGTGTGTGTGTGTGTGTGTGTGTGTGTGTGTGTGTGTGTGTGTGTGTGCAAAGCTATATTTCCATCCATTTGGCGACATATTTTCATGTAATTATTCTACAGTCCACATAGCAAAACATTTTCATCAAACTGACTTTTTAGCAGATAAAATGCAGAGAGAGAGAGAGAGAGAGAGAGAGAGAACTAGTTTGTGTTAGATGGAATGTAAGGTAATTGGAGGTTCAATTTCAAGCCTGGTCCACAAATGTATCCAATGTTTATTTTTAGGTAAATGTTATAGAAGGTTCCAGATAGTTTTTTGTTTTTGTTGCAATTTCACCTTTTTTTAAAGTTAAGGGTGCTGTACTGCAGCGCCAGCTGTGCCACCAGAGACCCTGGATTCGCACCCAGGCTCTGTCGTAACCGGCCGCGACCGGGAGGTCCGTGGGGCGACGCACAATTGGCCTAGCGTCATCCGGGTTAGGGAGGGCTTGGCCAGTAGGGATATCCTTGTCTCATCGCACAGCAGCGACTCCTGTGGTGGGCTGGGCGCAGTGCATGCTAACCAAGGTTGCCAGGTGCATGGTGTTTCCTCCGACACATTGGTGCGGCTGGCTTCCGGGTCGGATGCGCGCTGTGTTAAGAAGCAGTGCGGCTTGGTTGGGTTGTGTATCGGAGGACGCATGACTTTCAACCTTCGTCTCTCCCGAGCCCATACGGGAGTTGTAGCGATGAGACAAGATAGTAGCTACTAAAACAATTGGATACCACGAAAAAGGGCTAAAAAAATAAATAATTAAAAGCATGAGTGACACGCAACATCGTACCCAGGCGAGTCTTTTTGTCCATTGTAAAACAAGCTAGCTTGCTAATGTCTTGTAGAATGTGCATCCTGAAACAGTTGTGTGCATCCTGAAACGGTTATGTCCAGGTCTTTGAATGCAAATCGTATTTTGTATGAGTCTCAGCAATGCTCCCGAGAACCGAATTTCATATGTGAAAACGCCCCTAACTTGAACAACGTGAGCTGGAGGTAGGATGACAGTGGAATTCGGATGTCCACTATATTATATAGTGAAGCCATGGTTCTATTAATCGGTAGGCTAAATTGTAGAATAGATAATAGTGTGAGACCCTGGCCAGTTGTCTTTTAAACTTTCCTATTTATCTATGTTATGAAGGCTGATGTCGTTGGCACAGAAATTAGTGGATTGCCCATGGCTGCTGAGACTTCCAATGTACCACAATCGACTCCTCACCTAACTCAAAGCAAAAGAAAACCTGGAACCCATGGAACAACTGCATCATCGGAGTCTGTAGATATCACAAAACTTAGATTGTTGCTCTCCACTCCAGAGCAGGCAAACACATGCACAATGAGTTCCACCTCAGGGGTCTACTGTGCAATACGCTTTACCACCTGGGCAAGAGCAATGGTATAAAAAAAAAAAAAATGTTATCAGAAATAAGAATATGCACACTGCTTATCAAAACAGTCATCAATAATGCTTTTCGCTTACACGTATAAAAGACTGATTTGGCATTGTTGCCTTGTTGCTTATGTATTATTTTGTCTGTCACAGGAAACCACAAGTGAATTGACCACTGCTCCAAGTCAGCCAGAACCAACCCATTAAGTTGCACCACAAGTGAATGGATTACATTGTACCCTTACAAGCTTTTTGGATTTCAACATGTGTTAGAATCACACCATAGATCAGTGTTTCCCAACTCTGGTTCTCGAGTACCCCCAACATGTTGTAGCCCCAGATGAAAAAAACAACTGGCAGGTAAAATGGGATGGCTTTGCAATGGACAGGTCATGAATTCTATAAAGGGCCATGGTGACTGGAGACATATTGTCTAGGGCTGGGGAGAAGCTAATCCCATTATCATTGTTTTCACATCTTTGTAGGCTTGCGGAAGTTACACAATTTCCCTGTTTTCCCAGTAATGCTTGTTAATGTCAATGCGCATACCTTGTAATCTTATTTTTAGGAAGGGTAGACACCAGGCAGATTTAGTATGTAAATCTTATGCAAAAGTGCAAAAATTGCTAATTGGTGTTGAATTTCTCTTCAAGCAACCCAGATACAGTATGGTTTTCCCCACAAAAAACAAAGCATGGGTTGCTATGAAAATGTACGAGCCAGACCTCCCGGGTGGCGCAGTGGTCTACGGCACTGCATCGCAGTGGTTCGAGTCCAGGCTCTGTCGCAGGCGGCCGTGACTGGGAGACCCTTGGGGCGGCGCACAATTGGCCCAGCGTCGTCCGGGTTGGGGGAGGGTTTGGCCGGCAGGGATGTCCTTGTCCAATCGTACTCTAGTGTGCTGGCATGCTGACATGGTCGCCAGGTGTTCCCCCGACACATTGGTGCGGCTGGCTTCCGGGTTAAGCGGGCATTGTGTCAAGAAGCAGTGCGGCTTGGTTGGGTCGTATTTTTGGAGGACGCACGGCTCTCAACCTTTGCCGCTCCCGAATCCGTACGGGAGTTGCAGCGATGAGACAAGACTGTAACTATCAATTGGATACCACGAAATTGGGGAGAAAAAGGGGTATAAAAAATGACAAAGTAATAATACATTTACGAGCCAACAAAACAGACCTTCTGATGGGACCTGGTAAAGCATGTACTGAAAAGACACAAGGACCCACTCTCCCATGTATCACGGATCCCTTCGGAACTTAGCTTACCAGTGTCCTGTCGATTATTGGTACAATGTCCGTTGGTCGGTGAGGACCTGTGCTGTGTTGTTTTGGCTTTCGTATCACTTGTAATTGTGCTGTGTAATCAGACAAGACAGTCTGGGGTTGATGATAATGAATCCCGTTCAGTGAAGCCTAGAAAGCCGGTGACGTAGACCTCTGCTCTGGAACTGGTGAACAGAATGAGCAGCAGTACCGGGTGGATCCGTGACACCATGTACAACTTCCAAGACAACCACCCAAGAACACAGCCAGTGTTCCAAGACCAGACAAGGCCGAGATTGTAGCTGCACATCCATCCCCATACCACTGTCGATCTAAGCCATTTTGGGTTTACTACCATTTTATTTGGGCATTTTTATTCTTCAGAAATGTGTTGGATACTCCCTTTGTTCGCAGGACTTTATCTGCTAACTGATCCAAATGAATTTGGTAAAAGGGCTTGGAATGCCTTACAAAATAGTTTTAAACTGGAAGAACTTGTCCCGATTGGTGTTTTTAAATCATTGACAAAGGATTTTAAGGCTGATTCCTTGACCTGTCAATGTTTTTAATTTGCTGTTTTATGATTTTTTTTTTACTCCTGTGATTTCTATGGTTTTTACTTAGATAACTTGCAGTGTTTCATGTTGTCTGTCTGTAATTGTGTAATGACTTGGTGCTGCCTATCTTGGCCAGGACGCTCTTGAACAAGATATTTCAAATCTCAATAAGCCCTTCCTGGTTAAATAGAGGTTAAATAAACATAAATGAATACAAATAAAAAAGGCCAGTCACGTTCCCACTCTGGTGCCGACAACCCACTGAGAGTTCCTGCTCCCTGATCACATCCATGACACAAATGGTATCAATTCACTGGGATCAATTCGCAAGAGACGTGGTAATAAAATATTGCCTTTTGTAAAGCTTGACGCTGTCTTCTTTCCATACATTAGACACACGACTGTTGCTACTGCACCACTGGCTTTGGAGGGATCCTGAGTGGTGTAGCAGTCTAAGGCACTGCATCGCGGGGGTGCTAGAGGAATCACTACAGACCAGGGTTCAATCCCGTGCTGTATCACAACCAGCCGTGATCGGGAGTCCCATAGGGCAGTGCACAATTTGAATCAAATCAAATTTTAGTTGTCACATACACATTTAGCAGATGCTATTGTGCGTGTAGCGAAATGCTTGTGTTTCTAGCTCCAACAGTGCAGTAATATCTAACAGTTCACAACAAAACACACAATACACACAAACCTAAAAGTTAAAGAATGGAATTAAGGAATGTATAAATATTAGGACGAGCAATGCTGGAGTGGCATTGACTAAAATACAGTAGAACAGAATACAGTATATAATATGAGATGAGTAAAGCAAAAATATGTAAACATTATTAAAGTGGCCAGTGATTTCAAGTCTATGTATATAGGGCAGCGTCGTCCGGGTTAGGGGAGGGTTTGGCCGGGGTAGGCCGTCATTGTAAATAAGAATTTGATCTTAACCGACTTGCCTAGTTAAATAAAAGTGAAATCTACCTCTAACCTCATTCAACCACAATGTACCCATCCAACCTACTGTAAGCATTATTACTATATATGTTCAAATCCAGTCACTTTATCCTACCAACCACCATCTAGCTAACCCATGCTACTGTACTGCAGTGAAACTGTAGAAAATCCCCTCTGAGCCCTCTCTCTGACCCTGGGAGTTGGGGAGACCTTGTGACTCTCTCTCTGGGACTTTCTCAGAAGGCTCCCTAGTAAACCTCCCTAACAACAGAAGTGTGAATTTCCCTCTACTGCTACTTGATGCAGCCTGAGAATCTCCAAGGGGTCAGAGTGAGGGTTCAGAGGGGATTTTCTACAGATACTGTCAATATATTTAGAAAAGGAGGGGGAAAGTTGATGAGCAATCGGTGGAGGGTTGTTCTGAAGGCGCCATCTGCCTCCTTGAATCCAACGTAGACATCGGTGGGTGAAGGGTACTTGTTGCGGACGGATCTGACGATGCAACTGGGTGACACTCGTCTCTGACCACCAGAGGTGGGATCAAGTCGCTATTATTCGAGCCGCAAGCATGTCTCAAGTCACAAGGTTTGAGTCTCGAGTTGAGTCCCCAAGTGAAAGACTCTAGTCAAGTCCAAGTCCGGCGCTCTAAGAGCAAGTCAAGTCGAGTCACAAGTTTCCAAGTCAAGTCTCAAGTCAAGTAGAAACAAAATCTATACATGCAACGACGTGTTCAACTACAAATCTTTGTCCATTTATTGAGGCTACCGGACAGCTCTTTTCATTATTTTGTCTACAACACATTTTGATTAGCCTATGTAATTGTAAAATCGGGACCTCAGTCATAAGGGCATGAAATCAGCAGAAGGCAAGGCAGATTGACGTGCTCAGAGTTAATTTATTTACAGGTCTTGGTCTTGGTGATCCAATGGCAAAAGCACCATATCAGCCAAAATATACATGAAGATTTACCAACTATACACAGGCAATAGCCCAAAAGAAATAGCCTCTGTATGAGGCTGAACCTGTCCTATCTGATCGGACACAGGTAGAGGGAAAGACTGCAAAGCCTCCCCTTGAGAAACCAAATGGAATCTGTTTAACAGGAACTCAAACATAATATAAACACTTCACCCCCAGGACCATACAATTATCCAATTGGCAATTACAACCAATAAAATGGTTCTACAATGTAAAAGGCCATTTCCACATCCGTTGTTACATTGGTACATTCGTCTTAATCAGACCTAATGATTATTAATGATATTTCAACACCATGCATACATGTACATGGAATAATATTTGTCTCTTATTCAACGTTCTGACGCCAAGGCGTGAAGTTCAGACCACGTAGATTATTTCTATGGGCACTGAGGCGCGCGTGCACTCCTGTTAAGCAAAACAAAAATGACACATAGGAACTCTGACATAACCCTGGAAATATGAACAAAGGAAACCATACATTTTAATGCAATAAACAAAACTTTTACCTCATAAGTCTTACGAACGTTGTGCATTATAAACATCGCGCCCACTCAGAACAGGGTAACAAAATGGTTGGCTAAATGGAAATGTGTCGTAGGCTTATCGAACATCAAACAGAAATGCCTACGTTTTGCAATAAACGGTACGGGGATGGAATGATGAAAGGCTAGCAATTATCGTGGTATTGGATGGAATATAGATTTACCACATAGGGTCTATGCATTTAAACATGTGAAAGCAACAGCAAACATTTCAACAAGAGAGAGAGAGGGAAAAAAGCACCTTCCAATGGCAGGAGGTTGGAGAGCGCATGTGAAGAGCTGTGCCTATGGTGCTTCTTCGCCACAGTAATAATTCATTTGAACAACAAATTCCAATTGTAAGCTTCAAGTAAATTATACATTATAAGCAATTGTTACATACCAAAATACCAGTAGGCCTATGCTAGTAATTGTTGCCCCACTGATGGTGAGCTTGCAAAAACAGTTAATATTCTTGATCACCAACCCATTTTTGGAGCTGCATATCTATTTATTATGACAATCCTCTCTTCCTACAATTTGATATTTGCGCTGCACCCGATCGATCCTATAGCTGTATAGCAAATCAGCAATCTGTTCGCTAGCTCACCCGGCACATGTTGATTGACAGTTTGCTGGTCCAACCAGGGTGCCGAGTGTGAGTTTCACTAGCCAACCTGTTGCAGGTTATTTTGCAAGGGCGATGCTGCAGCTACTGTCTCTGGCTCGAGTCAGACTCGAGTCCAAGTCATGTGGCTCGAGTCTACAACTCTGCTGACCACGTCCAAGTCGTTTGCCTTTCAATACCCATTCCAAGACCACTCTGTCAGGTACAAGTCTATATATTCTAGAAAATAAAAACGAAAAAAACATGTCAGCTCGCTCTGTGCAAGCAGAATGACACCAGGTAGGCCTACTGATGAACATATGGGTGACTGATGACATATATGACACAGCCTAGGAATACCGTAAGGCTGGGAAGTCTTTTCATCACACACAAACTAGTACTTAGTTTATTGACAGCTGGCCATTAGGTCTCTCTGGCCTAGGTCTTTTCATCCAGTTTATTTTTGGCACATGGAAAAGAGTTTCTACAACTGCTGGGTTTATTAAGCATGGAAAGTCATTGTCACTGGTTACACAGAGTAGGGTGGGCTCGCTGGTCAACGTTGTCTCGTTGCCAAACAATTCTAGATTTCCCAAGGCTGGCACAAGCAGGTCCCACCCTACGCAGCAAAGACACTTGTCTTCAGTTGGCATCTTTGGCATTGCCCACAGGTACACCACCAATTCCCAGATGTCTTGAGTCGGGCCTCAGCTGCTGGTTGAATTCAGTGCATTCGGAAAGTACTCACAACCCTTGACTTTCTCCACATTTTGTTACGTTACAGCCTTATTTAAAATTGATTGAATTGTTTTTTTTTTCTCATCAATCTACACACCATCTCCCACAATGACAAAGCAAAAACAGGTTTTTAGAAATGTTTGCAAATGTATTACAAATAAACTGAAATATCACATTTACATAAGTATTCAGACCCTTTACTCAGTACTTTGTTGAAGCACCTTTGGCAGCGATTATAGTCTCGAGTCTTCTTGGTGTATGACGCTACGAGCTTGGCACACGTGGTCTAGGAGCAGTGGGTTAACTGCCTTGTTCAGGGGCAGCACGACAGATTTTTACCTTGTCAGCTCGAGGATTCGATATCGCAACCTTTCAGTTACTAGTCCAACTCTCTAACCACTAGGGTACCTGCCACCTGCTCTGTCTATCTCGCTCACCTTTCTCAGTCATCCTTCATCTGTTGAAGATCCTCATCTGTGTATTATGGTTCATGTTGGTGGCGTAGTAGTTTGAAAGAAAAAAAGAATTAGGTAGGTTGGTAGATTAGCGACCGGCAGCTAGCTGGCAACTCTGTGTCTACAGTGGACACGATGTTGTGGACAAGCTCGTGAGAGCTTTGCCGTTTATAAAGGGACTTATTTTGGTGTTTTTTGGGGGCCTTTGTTCATGTTTTTGGATGCTCTGGAACTCCAGATTGAGGCTCAGGAAGCAAGTTACTGGTGGGCTAAGTTTCTCAAAAACAAGTGAATTTGCAAAAGAAGGTGTCAGGAACCTTCTAAAACCCTCAAACTCAACTCTGGACGTCGAATACAGTTCCGCTGCTGGTTTCAATTTTCCCCCAGGAAATCGGGGCTGATTTAGACCTGGCACACCAGGTGGGTGAAATTAATTATCAGGTTGAACATAAAAACCAGCCGGCTCCGGAGTAGAGTAAGTGTCAGAGTTGAATAAGAGTTGAATAAGAGTTGAATAAGAGTTGAATAAGAGTTGAATAAGAGTTGAATACCCATGTTCTATGACATGCCATCTATGGAAAAAAAAGAAAAAAAGATGATGGTCCTAAATAGTGTAATTTGAAGTGAAGTGTATGAGTAGAGTGTTAAAGTGAAGTGTATGAGTAGAGTGTTAAAGTGAAGTGTATGAGTAGAGTGTTAAAGTGAAGTGTATGAGTAGAGTGTTAAAGTGAAGTGTATGAGTAGAGTGTTAAAGTGAAGTGTATGAGTAGAGTGTTAAAGTGAAGTGTATGAGTAGAGTGTTAAAGTGAAGTGTATGAGTAGAGTGTTAAAGTGAAGTGTATGAGTAGAGTGTTAAAGTGAAGTGTATGAGTAGAGTGTTAAAGTGAAGTGTATGAGTAGAGTGTTAAAGTGAAGTGTATGAGTAGAGTGTTAAAGTGAAGTGTATGAGTAGAGTGTTAAAGTGAAGTGTATGAGTAGAGTGTTAAAGTGAAGTGTATGAGTAGAGTGTTAAAGTGAAGTGTTTTTGTAGTGTTTTTCTGTGGGGTGTGTCCAGACAGTGGCGGTACGTTAGTGATGCACCCTGACTAGAGGCACCATGGGCGGTGGCTGCATGCTGCAGCCATTCAGTGAGTGAGTGGGAGGAGAGGAACAGGACAGGAAGTTCTTATTGCACTTCCTGCAGCTGGCTGACACCTTCTGTACTGCCAACATAATGGCCCAATCAGATAACACACTCATTATTAACAGGTGCTCCTATATTACTGAAACACACAAACACACACACACCTTTTAAGTACCTCTGTTTCTGTCTATTGCTTATTGTCTCTGAGAGCTATTTCTGAGTATTTCACAGGAAACATCTCTCACACAGTTCCGTCTAAATCTATTTCTGTCCATTCCGAGTTAGACACGTTGAGGCCTGCAGTCTGCAGTCTGCATGGGAAAATCCAATAATAACTGGTAAATTAGACCCAAACCCAGTGTGAGTCAGAATGCATTCCTCCTATTTGGGGAACTTTTGACAGCCTTGTGTCTTTGTTCCAAAGTTCAGACAGCGAAGCAGATGGCTCTTCTCTGTGTGAGTCTATTGCTGGAGTTTGACATTGTGTTCCATTGTCGTCTTTTATGCAGCCATGGAACACCACTCTGTTCCTCCCATAAACCCTGTGAAGCGTGTTACCCCGATGCACTGCTGCAAAGACAGCAGGTCAAATAAACAGCTCCCGCCACAACAGAGGACCACACACTCCACTTTATGTACTGTACTATATGTACACTAATGTTACATGTACAGTCTCCTTCCTCTCTCCCTGCTTCCTCCTCCCCTCAGAAGACGTTTCCTCTTTAATGGATTTCAAAGAACATCTGCTAACCATCCCTGAACCTCGTGGGATTTTCATTTAGCCCAGTTAATTACTCTATCAAGCCAGGTTCATTATCATATTCCTTGTCTTTAAAAAAAATGCGCCCGGCGCCGAGTGTGAGCGCGTGTGTGTCTGTGTGCGTTCGTGCATGTGTGTGGCTAAGCCTCCAAACGAACGCGGGACTATTTTATACCTGCGCAGACACAACTGCGCTAATGAACTGAAGCAGTGGAAAAGAACAGGAGAAGAGATCTCTGTCTACCAGGAAATCTATAATGCTACCTCTCTGGGGAAGAGGAGTGAGGTCGTGTTGTTCTTGATGAACAACAGCTCAGTGCCTTCTGAGTGTGTCTGCGCTGTGACTTCCCCACGGAGCCAAATCTAGGTGAGTGATGCTATACCATTTTTTGGTGTCATAAGCGCATCACACTTGGACCTGCTATGACAGCGTCATGGTCAATCTTTTTAACAGTAGATCTTTGGTATAAGAATCAAAACATATTTTAGAAGCTACTTTTGGAAGCTTCTAGCATCAGTTCAATTCTCTTTGACGATGAAGGAAATCCGGACCTTCTCCACTTTACACTTACACTTACACTGCACAGTCTGTGATTGGGCCTTGTGGTGCAACTACAGTATATCCTGCGAGTGGGAACAAAGGGATGACCTCCACACTCAACCCGGCTTACTGCACCGTGACACTCAGAGAGGTCTGAATGCTGAAAGCATCAAGTCGTTGACCTATCAAAGGTCACAGCCGCCGTCAGACAATAAAAAAAAAACAGCAGATAAAATGACGGCAGCGCTCCACGCAGCGAACACAACGCTAGACACAGTACTTGGTAAATAAGCAACAGGGCTAAACAGCGCAAACCGTCGATTTTTACGAAATTAGTTGAAAGGTGTACTTGAAATAACCTCTCGTGTGCTGCCATTATTGTATTAATCTATTCTAAAACAATTTGGTTGAATTAATTAGAGCGTACATATTTCAACCAAGCATTCTGCCTGCCTAGTAACAGATGGCCCTGCGCTGAGAAACAAATGGCTGGATATTGTCAAGAAGAAAAAGGGGGAGAAAAGAGAGAGAGAAGGAAACAAGAAACTGTACTTTTCCTCACATTAGAAAGATAATTTCAGGGGTGGACTAATGTTCACGGACCTTAATATTTTAGGATTAGCACTAGCACTAGAAATGTAGCAGAGATATGTGGCTTAAACTGTATGGCGATGAGTGCTATTATCTCAATCCTACAGTGTGTGGGAAGGCGGATGGGGTGCAAACTTTAACAGTGCCTGGATGAACCTTTCCATATGGTGGATAAGTCTCTCAGCGTCTCTCAGCACATTAACCTTGGAGACAACGAGGAGTTGTCCTCCGCTTTGACTGACAGCCTGGAAAGGTTGTAAAACATTCTGTTCACTTCAATGTGCAAAGGGAGATTTTGGGAAAAGGGGCAGGGATTTTAAGAGAGGGAAGAGGAGAGGACTCGATTGACGTGCAGAACATTAAGAGAGTCATAACGTGAAGGACAAGTTAATGGGGAGTGGAGAAGTGGCGTGTATCATAATGCACATTGTGGCGCAAGTCCAACCAAGTCTTCACTTTTTAACGGCAATCTCAACCTTGATGATGATGAGGCTCTCCAAGAGCAGAGCGAGGTGGAGTTTAAGGTTAGCTAATGCACCCAAAGAGTGCCGAGCGTGTCGTTTTTCAATCCCACGTCAGCTACTGCTGGATGGGTAATGGATATGAAACCGTTGGCGCTGTCCGGCGCTCGAAAAGTTGTTATACCTCTGCCATGACTCCAACCTGTCATAGATGACATCTTTGACTTGGACATCTTTGACTTAGGTGATATCGTCTTGCAGTATCCCTATTCTCTACTGTGTCCCAACTTTTGATGAAGTTTGGGGAAAGGAGAGAGGGAAAATAAAGACAAGACTGAATTAGGCACATGCCCCATAGAGTCCAAATGACTCTCTTTTTTCCATCTTTCCCTCTCTTTCTTTCTCATTCTCCAGCTCTCTCCCTCTCTTCACTCTTTCCCTCTCTTGCTTTCTCATTCTCCAGCTCTCTCCCTCTCTTCACTCTTTCCCTCTTTCTTTCTCATTCTCCAGCTCTCTCCCTCTCTTCATTGTTCCTGTTCCCAAGAAAGCTAAGGTAACTAAGCTAAACGACTACCGCCCCGTAGCACTCACTTCCGTCATCATGAAGTGCTTTGAGAGACTAGTCAAGGACCATATCACCTCCACCCTACCTGACACCCTAGACCCACTCCAATTTGCTTACCGCCCAAATAGGTCCACAGACGATGCAATCTCAACCACACTGCACACTGCCCATCTGGACAAGAGGAATACCTATGTGAGAATGCTGTTCATCGACTACAGCTCGGCATTCAACACCATAGTACCCTCCAAGCTCGTCATCAAGCTCGAAACCCTGGGTCTCGACCCCGCCCTGTGCAACTGTGTACTGGACTTCCTGACGGGCCGCCCCCAGGTGGTGAGGGTAGGCAACAACATATCCACCCCGCTGATCCTCAACACTGGGGCCCCACAAGGGTGCGTTTCTGAGCCCTCTCCTGTACTCCCTGTTCACCCACGACTGCGTGGCCACGCACGCCTCCAACTCAATCATCAAGTTTGCGGACGACACAACAGTGGTAGGCTTGATTACCAACAACGACGAGACGGCCTACAGGGAGGAGGTGATGGCCCTCGGAGTGTGGTGTCAGGAAAATAACCTCACACTCAACGTCAACAAAACTAAGGAGATGATTGTGGACTTCAGGAAACAGCAGAGGGAACACCCCCCGATCCACATCGATGGAACAGTAGTGGAGAGGGTAGCAAGTTTTAAGTTCCTCGGCATACACATCACAGACAAACTGAATTGGTCCACTCACACAGACAGCATCGTGAAGAAGGCGCAGCAGCGCCTCTTCAACCTCAGGAGGCTGAAGAAATTTGGCTTGTCACCAAAAGCACTCACAAACTTCTACAGATGCACAATCGAGAGCATCCTGGCGGGCTGCATCACCGCCTGGTACGGCAACTGCTCCGCCCACAACCGTAAGGCTCTCCCGAGGGTAGTGAGGTCTGCACAACGCATCACCGGGGGCAAACTACCTGCCCTCCAGGACACCTACACCACCCGATGTTACAGGAAGGCCATAAAGATCATCAAGGACATCAACCAGCCGAGCCACTGCCTGTTCACCCCGCTATCATCCAGAAGGCGAGGTCAGTACAGGTGCATCAAAGCTGGGACCGAGAGACTGGAAAACAGCTTCTATCTCAAGGCCATCAGACTGTTAAACAGCCACCACTAACATTGAGTGGCTGCTGCCAACACACTGACACTGACACTGACTCAACTCCAGCCACTTTAATAATGGGAATTGATGGGAAATGATGTAAATATATCACTAGCCACTTTAAACAATGCTACCTTATACAATGTTACTTACCCTACATTATTCATCTCATATGCATACCTATATACTGTACTCTATATCATCGACTGCATCCTTATGTAATACATGTATCACTAGCCACTTTAACTATGCCACTTTGTTTACATACTCATCTCATATGTATATACTGTACTCGATACCATCTACTGTATCTTGCCTATGCTGCTCTGTACCATCACTCATTCATATATCCTTATGTACATATTCTTTATCCCCTTACACTGTGTATAAGACAGTAGTTTTGGAATTGTTAGTTAGATTACTTGTTGGTTATTACTGCATTGTCGGAACTAGAAGCACAATCATTTCGCTACACTCGCATTAACATCTGCTAACCATGTGTATGTGACAAATAAAATTTGATTTGATTTGATTCCCTCTCTTTCTTTCTCATTCTCCAGCTCTCTCCCTCTCTTCACTCTTTCCCTCTCTTGCTTTCTCCTCATTCTATCTCCTTTTCTCTTAATCCCTCACTCCCCTCCTCCCATATTCTATTGATCCCCCTTTTTCCCACTCTCTTTCTGCAGACTGGCATGGCTGGCGGTGCCCTGAACGAGGTACTGTATCCTGTGTGCCCACCTCACTTCTGTTTCAAGCAACACGGGTGTCCCACTCTCCAGCGCTAATCAGGCAGAGCGCTCCCCTGCGCCCGCTTTTATTACCTTGTTGACACCAGCTGCTAGTTTTAAGCACTTTTAAACTTGCGTTTGAATGGTGGCTCAAATCACAGAATTAATGCTGTTATACGCCCAGCTTTCTTTTTGGCAGCGTTTTAAGCCCCAGACTTAACAACAAGGCTGGTTTTTATGCATTCCGACAGCTGGTGGGAATAAGGCTCTTGCCAGTGGAATAAAACACACACACACACACTAATAAGCACACACACACACACACACTAATAGGAACACACACATGCACACATTAGAATTCACACACAGTCCAGCAGGCATCTAAATATTCCAATTGTCTTTAAAAAGTTACATTCAGACTGTCCAAATATTGAAATGATGCATCTATTAAATCAATTTGCCTTTAATGTTGACTGAGCTGGCATAATCCAATTATTGTAAAACTATATTCTGTTCTCTTACGAGAACAGAAATGTTCCAAATGGATGGATGGATGAGACTGCCTTATGTTCGTTCTTCTTCGCACACGCTGGCTATGTCCCAGTTGTCTGTGCTTCCTCCCAAAGTGTGCACTTGTTCACTTCACTTCGCTGATTTGAAAGGGAGTGACTTGTATAAAGATATGGTGGAAACTCCCACTAACCCAATCCAATGCGTTTACATTTGTTGGATGTAGTGAACGAGTGTACACTTAAGAAAGAATATATTATTGGGAGGCACCCACTGAGATACGGCGCAGCTGGTGCTAAATAGCTAGGGTGTGAGTGAAGTGACTTTACACAGGCAACTCTAGGTAAAAGTCCATATGAAGTATGCCAGTGAAGAGAGGAGAGAAGTTGAGTGTCAACTTGAGTTAAGGTTAGGGTTAAGGTTAGGAGTTAGGGTTAGGTTTATGGTTAAGGGTTTGGGGTTAGGGAAAATAGAATTCTGAATGGGAATACATTTTTACTCCCCAAAAAGTTCTGAAAATCCACGAAAACAAATCTGTGTTTTGGGTGTGCGCGTGCAATTGTGCGTGCGTGCTCAAGGGCACGTGTGCTTCTCTGCATGCATGTGCGTGTCTTGGTGGGCTGCTGTCAGAGCTGCTTGGCTCAGCCTGTAAGAACTTGTGTGATTGCAGTGACAACAACAAGCTGCTGCTGGAGAGGCTGGCTGTGACAGCTCCTCTTTGGGCTCGTGTTGTGAGAGAGAGGAGGATCTGAAGGGGCCCGAGGTAAAACAAATACACATTCCAATAGGCTCCAGCAGCACCTGCTCCATTTACATTTCTTAATTGCAAATGAAGGGGAAAAAAACTGTTTCTCCAAAGCCGGCTAGAAAGAGAAAACCGAGAGACGACTTGCATATTGGAAAGTAGGGGAAGAAAGAAGGATATAGATAGGGTGTTATAATGGACGATAAAACTTCTCCATATGTTTGTGGGCCTGTATGTAGATTTTTATCAGTGTGCAAATGGAAGCATATATGTGAATGTACAGTTTAGATGTACGTGTATTTTGTCATATGTTTGCTAAAGAATTGAGTATCCCAACCAACTCTGAAGTGAATCTCACCACCAATCATTGCCTCATCCTCCCACTCTGTCTCTCACCTGCTCATACATGTCACGACAGGTACAAGGACTGTGTGCCTGGTTGCTTCTTACCAGGCAGTCTATCGATGTCCCGAGGACGTTGGGAAATGCTTTAATAACTGGCCACTAGGGGCAACAGTGACAGCTATTACCATCAAATAAGCTAGGGTGTTGTGGACGGGGTGTTGTGGACGGGGTGTTGTGGACGGGGTGTTGTGGACGGGGTGTTGTGGACGGGGTGTTGTGGACGGGGTGTTGTGGACGGGGTGTTGTGGACGGGCGTCATCCCACGACTCTGGATCAGAGTGTTTCGTGTTCGATCCCAGAGGTAGACACTCGTTTATTTTTAAAACTTTTTTTAACCCTATCCCAAACCTTTACCCTTAACCATTTGAACGAGTGCCTAAACGTAATGTTTTAACCCTCTACACATAAACCTTAACCCTTAACCTTCTAAAGTTGATGTTTGGCGCAACTTCAAAATTTGACGTTTGGAGAAATTTGGATAAAAGTTTAATTCTGCAGTGAGACTGTGAGAGCTTGTTGCTTCTGATACCTAAATCCCCTGCCCCAGAACTACAACAACAGCAGTCAGCAATGGCCATCATGATTTCCTCTATGGCAGTACAGACACCTGGGGGAAACCCATTCCAGTCTTGGCTCCATTTCGGCTCAAGTCTATCGCCAAATGGCTTCATTTAACCCCACGGTTTCCTCAACTACAAAAAAGTGTTTTGTTGATGATGACTCAAATTGCAGGGACGCTGCAGGAACGATGAACCACCAAACAAAAGGACAGGGGGAGTGAAATAATGCATTGTGGGTCAAAAGGCTCGGGCGACACTGGCGCGTCCCCCCGTTCCCTGCTTCAGATCCCTATGGTGGCAGCGGTGGCGGGGGAACTATCACAGCAAAGCCTGTTTAGCAGAGTAGGAATTGTCTTTGATTAAAAAGAATGGGGTGGCACTCGTTGGAAATGGCAACAGAAAACAAGAGGCAAACAGATGCTGGTTGAGTTCCACTTGTTACAGATTGAGGAAGACTGAGGGAGGCTGATAAACAGAGACAGATGTGGGAAGAGAGAGGAAGGTGTAAGCCAGGGGCTGGCATCAGGCGGGCCCGTGGGCCAAAACCGGCCCGCAAGTGAATCTAGTTGCCTACCCCTGGTCTAAGGTCACACTTTACCAGTATAGGCCTACGATAAACACAACGCTGTCTTTGTAATAAATCCATGAAACATGCTAAACATGCTATCTGAGGTGGCAAACGTGTTGCGGGGAGAACACCTTTGTTCTCGTTTACACCTGACATCAACCAGCTATGAGTATCTAATGAGCAACGCAACAAAAACAATACACGTACAAGAGCCAAAACATATCCATGACAACCATGCAAACAAGAACAAACTTCAATTCCCTGAGTAAACGTGTAAATTCCCTAAAACAGGTAATACAGGGATCAAATTGTCAATGCAAAGTACTTCAACGGGTTCTCAAGAGTACCAAAATCATATCAGAGCTGGATAATTCATTCAGTCGGTTGGCAGAAGTGAACCAGAGGGGCGACAAATGCCCAGGTTTACTAACAGACACCTGACAATGGGAGAGGCTTCAGCTCCTGTCACGTCTTTGTTACCACCAATGCTTTTTCCCCCAGGGGAAGGGGGGGGGGGTGACACCACCTGGGAGTTCGGTTCAATCCCGTCACTTCTCACTTTCTGCCATTGACTCGTTTTCTCTCGCTCTTTCTTTCTCTCTCTGTCTCGATTCAATTCAATTCAATTGCTGGAATTTTTTTGTGGCATAAAAAGTCAACAATAAAAAGTGAACTGCAAAGATTACACTCACAAGTTCCAAAAGAATAAAGTTATATTATGTCTATGTGCAGTGTTATAACGATGTGCAAATAGGCCCAGGTCTGCCTACGGCAACCTTTCAAAGTAGCAAGGCTATGCTCACTGAGTCTGTACATAGTCAAAGCTTTCCTTCATTTTGGATCAGTCATGGTGGTCAGGTATTCTGCCGCTGTGTAGTCTCTGTTTAGGGTCAAATAGCATTCTAGTTTTCTATGGTTCTTTGTTAGTTCTTTCCAATGTGTCAAGTAATTATCTTTTTGTTTTCTCGTGGTTTGGTTGGGTCTAATTGTTTTGCTATCTTGGGGCTCTGTGGGGTCTGTTTGTGTTTGTGAACAGAGCCCCTGGACCAGCTTGCTTAGGGGACTCTTCTCCAGTTCATCTCTCTCTCTCTCTCTCTCTCTGTCTGTTTCTCTCCCTCTCTTCCTTTCTCTATTTTTCCTCTCTCTCTCTCTCTCTTTCTCTCTTTCTCTTTTTCTCTCACATTCCCATGGTTAACAACATTGAGGTTCTAGCTAACAGCTACATATCATCACTTAAGCCAAGGGATGAACTGAGCCACACAATGCCCCACAGCTCTGTTGGTTTAAGCCTAAATGTCTTAACTCTGCATTGTCAGGAGCTGGTTAAACAAGGTATAATGAATAGAAAGGAGAATTAATAGAACCTGGACCATAGGGACAGTGTATGTCTAGGATGTTCTTCTTCTATTTCTATAAAAAAACTCAAAACTATATTTTATAATGTTTTGCCTCCATTTTTCCCCTCCCTCCAGATACAAACTTACACATACGAACCTCAACTTACAGATGCACTCAAACAATGACTGCATCTCACCTACCCAGGCCCGCATGCTCATACCCCCATCCCTAGTGCCTGCATTATTGTTTGCCACTTGGCCTTAAATGGTAGCAATTTGTTTTTCTCGGTCACCATTTCAATATTTCAATAGCAAATAATCATTTTCCATTGTGTTAATGAAGGCGTATTGATTGTCCAAGATGAGTGATGAGAAGAGAATCATCCAGCCCATTCGGTATCGCACTACACCCCCATATGCCATGTCTTGAAGTATGCACACAGGCGGATTAAAAGTGAGTTTACATTGTAATACTTCTGACAGACAACTTTCTAGCTCCGCCCATAACTTTTGGACTTCATAGTGTTCCTGGAAAGCATGGATTATTGAGTCATTATTAAGACACGACTCCTCCATTGTGCTGTAGAATGTGAATTTTATCTCTCGTGTATTACACTCTATATATTAGTTTATACTGGATTAAGTATACATTTTAGTTAACTGTAATTTCATTAGTTGTGCTCCATCTTTCCCTGCATTTTGTACCAACATCAGTTATTTTTAAGACTTGGTTCCAATAGTTCATATTTTTTTCTAAGAGATTGTCGGTTGGATATGCTATCTGCAAGGTTTTATACAGCTTACCTATCATATAAACATCATTTTCTGACTCAAATCAGATTCCCTCAAGATTGCTCTGATGTCCAAAAGATTTCAAATCAAAATTTCATGACATGTAACTTTTAAGTTGTATGTATTTGAAACTATCTACATTGGTCAGTCCAAAATGACTTTTTAATGCTGTCATGGAAATATATGTATTTCCCATTACCAAGTCATTTACGGTTACTATGCCTTTAGTTTTCCATGTGGACCAATTTATCTGTGAATTCTGAAAAGCTATCCAAGGACGGTTCCATAAGGTTGTGTTTTTAAGGAGTGATATTGGTTATTTTAGAATATGTTTAACTTTCTTTACTATGAAGTTCTTAATATTCTTTGCTTTAGGATTCTGGGGATGAGCATGCACATCTTCATTATGTACCCAATGTTGCTCTTTAGTGCATTTAACTGTACAGTGCATTTGGAAAGTGTTCAGACCCTTTGACCTTTTCCACATTTTGTTACATTACAGCCTTATTCTAAAAATGATTAAATTGTTTTTTCCCCCTCATCAATCTACACATAATACCCAATAATGACAAAACAAAAACTGTTTTTTTAGAAATGTTTTCAAATGTATAAAAATAACTACTGAAATATCACATTTAAATAACTATTCAGACTTAGGAAAATGTCGAACTTTCCTTTTTATTCTATGAATTTTGTTTCCCCATAGAAAGTCTGTTAAGATCGAGTATACTTCTTTAAAGAATGTCTTCGAAGGGGTAATTAAATACAAAAACGTTGGCAGCCACTGTAAAGAGGTTTATTCTACCTGTACGATTTATACGGAGATTTTTCAATTGAATAATATCTGCTTTCATGTTGTTGAGTAATGGAACAAAGGTATCTTTATATATTTGTTGTTTGTTGTCACTTATTAAGCATTGTAACGGTTTTCTAGTGGTGATGAAGGAGAGTCGGACCAAACTGCAGCGTGTCGATTGCGATCCATGTTTAATACAACAAAGAAACACGAACTTACAAAAAACAATAAACAAAACCGAAACAGCCTATCTGGTGCAAACTAACAGAGAGTACACATAGGACACTAAGGACAATCACCCACGACAAACTCAAAGAATATGGCTGCCTAAATATGGTTCCCAATCAGAGACAACGATAAGCATCTGCCTCTGATTGAGAACCACTCCAGACAGCCATAGACTTTGCTAGACAACCCACTAAGCTACAATCCCAATACCACCACCAAAACCCCAAGACAAACACACCACAATTACAAAACCCCATGCCACACCCTGGCCTGACCAAATACATAAAGATGAACACAAAATACTTTGACCAGGGCGTGACAGAACCCCCCTAAGGTGCGGACTCCCGAACGCACCTCAAAACAATAGGGAGGGTCCGGGTGGGCGTCTGTCCATGGTGGCGGCTCGGGCGCGGGACGTGGACCCCACTCATTTAATGTCTTAGTCCCCTCTCCCTTCGTCCCTGGATAGTCCACCCTCGCCGCCGACCATGGCCTAGTAGTCCTCACCCAGAACCCCACTGGACTGAGGAGCAGATCGGGACTGAAGGACAGCTCGGGACTGAGGCAGCTCGGGACTGAGGGAAGCTCGGGAGTGAGAGAAAGCTCAGGAGTGAGAGGAAGCTCAGGAGTGAGAGGAAGCTCAGGAGTGAGAGGAAGCTCAGGAGTGAGAGGAAGCTCAGGCAGGTTGATGGATCTACCAGATCCTGGCTGGCTGGTGGTTCCGGCAGATCCTGGCTGACTGGCACTTCTGGCGGATCCTGGCTGACTGGTGGGTCCTGGGAGACTGGCGGATCCTGGCTGACTGGCGGATCCTGGCTGACTGGCGGATCCTGGCAGACTGGCGGATCCTGGCAGACTGGCGGATCCTGGCAGACTGGCGGATCCTGGCAGACTGGCGGATCCTGGCAGACTGGCGGATCTAACTGATCCTGGCAGACTGGCGGATCCTGGCAGACTGGCAGATCCTGGCCGACTGGCAGATCCTGGCCGACTGGCAGATCCTGGCCGACTGGCAGATCCTGGCTGACTGGCAGATCCTGGCCGACTGGCAGATCCTGGCCGACTGGCAGTTCTGGCGGATCCTGGCAGACTGGCGGATCCTGGCAGACTGGCAGTTCTGGCGGATCCTGGCAGACTGGCGGATCCTGGCAGACTGGCGGATCCTGGCAGACTAGCGGATCCTGGCTGACTGGCGGATCCTGGTTGACTGGCACTTCTGGCGGATCCTGAAAGACTGGCGGATCCTGGCTGACTGGCGGATCATGGACTGGCGGATCCTGGCTGACTGGCGGATCCTGGCTGACTGGCGGATCCTGGCTGACTGGCGGATCCTGGCAGACTGGCGGATCCTGGCTGAATGGCGGATCTAACTGATCCTGGCAGACTGGCGGATCCTGGCTGACTGGCGGATCCTGGCCGACTGGCAGTTCTGGCAGATCCCGGCTGACTGGCGGATCTGGAAGAGTCTGGTTGACTGGCAGATCTGGAAGAGTCTGGCTGACTGGCAGATCTGGAAGAGTCTGGCAGACTGGCGATGCTGGGCAGACCGGCGGCGCCGGGCAGACTGGCGGCGCCGGGCAGACTGGCGGCGCCGGGCAGACTGGCGACGCCGGGCAGACTGGCGACGCCGGGCAGACTGGCGGTGCTGGGCAGACTGACGACGCTGGGCAGACTGACGACGCTGGGCAGACTGGCGGTGCTGGGCAGACTGACGACGCTGGGCAGACTGGCGATGCTGGGCAGACTGGCGATGCTGGGCAGACTGGCGATGCTGGGCAGACTGGCGGCACTAGCTGCTCCATATAGGCTGACAGCTCTGGCGGCTTCTTACAGACTGACCGCTCTGGCGGCTCCGTGCTGACTGGCAGCTCCTTGCAGACTGGCAGCTCCTTGCAGACTGGCAGCTCCTTACAGACTGACAGCTCCGTGCAGACTGACAGCTCCGTGCAGACTGACAGCTCCGTGCAGACTGGCTGCTCCGTGCAGACTGACAGCTCTGGCTGCTTCATGCAGACTGACAGCTCTGGCTGCTCCATGTAGACTGGCTGCTTCATGCAGACTGGCAGCTCGGGCTGCTTCATGTAGACTGACAGCTCTGGCTGCTCCATGCGGACTGACAGCTCTGGCTGCTTCATGTAGACTGACAGCTCTGGCTGCTCCATGCGGACTGACAGCTCTGGCTGCTCCATGTAGACTGACTGCTTCATGCAGACTGGCAGCTCGGGCTGCTTCATGTAGACTGACAGCTCTGGCTCCTCCATGCAGACTGACAGCTCTGACTGCTCCATGCAGACTGACAGCTCTGGCTGCTTCATGCAGACTGGCAGCTCTGGCTGCTCTATGTAGACTGGCTGCTTCATGCAGACTGGCAGCTCGGGCTGCTTCATGTAGACTGACAGCTCTGGCTGCTCCATGCGGACTGACAGCTCTGGCTGCTCCATGCAGACTGACAGCTCTGGCTGCTCCATGCGGACTGACAGCTCTGGCTGCTCCATGCGGACTGACAGCTCTGGCTGCTCCATGTAGACTGGCTGCTTCCTGCAGACTGGCAGCTCGGGCTGCTTCATGTAGACTGACAGCTCTGGCTGCTCCATGTAGACTGGCTGCTTCATGCCGACTGGCAGCTCGGGCTGCTTCATGTAGACTGACAGCTCTGGCTGCTCCATGCAGACTGACAGCTCTGACTGCTCCATGCAGACTGACAGCTCTGACTGCTCCATGCAGACTGACAGCTCTGACTGCTCCATGCAGACTGACAGCTCTGGCTGCTCTAAACAGGCGGAAGACTCCGGCAGCGCTGGAGATGAGGAAAACTCTAACAGCGCTAGATAGGCGTGAGACTCCGGCAGCGCAGGAGAGGAGAAAGGCTCTGGCTGCGCTAAACAGGCGGGAGGCTCCGGCAGCGCTGTAGAGGAGGAAGGCTCTGGCTGCGCTGAACAGGCGGGAGGCTCCGGCAGCGCTGTAGAGGAGAAAGGCTCTGGCTGCGCTGAACAGGCGGGAGGCTCCGGCAGCGCTGTAGAGGAGGAAGGCTCTGGCTGCGTTAAACAGGCGGGAGACTCCAGCAGCGCAGGAGAGGAGAAAAGCGCTGGCTGCGCTGAACAGGCGAGAGACTCCGGCCGCGCAGGAGAGGAGAAAGGCTCTGGCTGCGCTGAACAGGCGGAAGACTCCAGCAGCGCTGTAGAGGAGAAAGGCTCCGGCAGCGCTGAACAGGTGGGACGCACTGTAGGCCTGATGCGTGGTGCTGGCACTGGTATGCCGTGCATGCTATGCCAAGCCCACACCTTTCTTTCTACTCTGTCCAATACATCCTCCACACTCTCAGACTCAGCACTCTGCTTCGCCGACAGCTCCAATTCCATCCATGGCTCTGCCCAGGGTCCTTGTCCGTCAAGGATCTCCTCCCAAGTCCATTTATCCAAAGAGTGCAGCCTCTCCCAATGCTGCTGCTGCCTCTGTTGCTTCTCCTGCTGCTGCCTTTGCTCCTGCTGCTGCCTTTGCTGCTGCTGCTGTTGCTCCTGCTGCACCTGTCGCTTCTCCTGCTGCTGCTGTTGCTGCCGCCTCTGTTTACCACGCCGCTTGGTCCTTGGTTGGTGGGTGATTCTGTAACGGTTTTCTAGTGGTGATGAAGGAGAGTCGGACCAAACTGCAGCGTGTCGATTGCGATCCATGTTTAATACAACAAAGAAACACGAACTTACAAAAAACAATAAACAAAACCGAACAGCCTATCTGGTGCAAACTAACAGAGAGTACACATAGGACACTAAGGACAATCACCCACGACAAACTCAAAGAATATGGCTGCCTAAATATGGTTCCCAATCAGAGACAACGATAAGCATCTGCCTCTGATTGAGAACCACTCCAGACAGCCATAGACTTTGCTAGACAACCCACTAAGCTACAATCCCAATACCACCACCAAAACCCCAAGACAAACACACCACAATTACAAAAACCCCATGCCACACCCTGGCCTGACCAAATACATAAAGATGAACACAAAATACTTTGACCAGGGCGTGACAAGCATCCTAAGTGTTTCATATTTTTTGAGGTCCACTTAAATGATTGCTGTAGAGTTTTTTTTTTCCTATTGCCATTATTCCGTTTTTTTCACGTACATTTTATATCCTGAGATTTTAGAGTGTTCTGAAAATATTTTTTGCAAAGGGGTCATTGAGTTTTCAATATTGGCCAGGTATGTCAGAAGATCATCTGCAAATAAGTTTAGTTTATATTCATGTTCACCAATTCAGATACCTGTTATATTTGGGTCCTGTCTAATTGTTTCTGCAAGCGGTTCAGTTGCCATTGCAAACAGGAGGGGGGAGAGCGGACATCCCTGTCTTGTGCACCTTTCTAAAGCAATTTCGTCAGATAATGTATTATTTGTGTATATTTTTGCTTAGGAAATGTATACAATATTTTTTATTACATTAAATCATTTCAGCTGGAAAGTTGAAATCTTCCAAAGTTTTGAATAGAAAAGGCCATTCAAGCCTCCTGAGTGGTACAGCGGTCTACGGCACTGCATTGCAGTACTTGAGGTGTCACTACAGACCCAGGGTCAATACCAGTCACTGCTGGCTGTGACCGGGAGACCCATGAGGCGGCGCACAATTGTCTGGGTTAGGGGAGGGTTTGGCCAGCCCCTGTCCCATCGCACCTGCAAGCTGACTATGGTTGCCAGATGTACAGTGTTTTCTCTGACACATTGGTGCAGCTGGCTAATGGGTTAAGTGAGCAGTGTGTCAGGAAGCAGTGCAGCTTGGCAGGGTCGTGTTCAGGAGGACGCATGGCTCTCGACCCTTGCCTCACTCGGGTCCGTGCGGAGTTGCAGCGATGGTGTAGTAAATTCTTGAATTGTTTTTTCTTTAATTGAGAAAAAAAGGAACTGTCTTTTGTAGTTGGGAATAGTAAGCTCCAGGTGTCCTGTAAATTATTCGTAGAGATGACATTTTTCAGCCACTTTGGAGGCTCCCTAAATGTGTCTTTTTTTATTACTATGTCTGTCAATCTTAATTCCTGTCTGATCTAATATAGCTTGAATTCTATCTAAAAACACAATATTTGCCCCTGGTGGGATATTCATTGAAATCAATGTGTATTTTTCACTATGTAAGGTACAATTCAACATTAGAAAATGGCCTTCTTGGTCCATGCATTGGGATAAAAGAGAAATGGTGTATTCTTATTTCTCAGGATGCCTACACCTCTGTTACTACAGTAGGTGGCCGCATAGGCCTCTCCAAATCAGCTCCTCTTTAAACGTTCAATTTCTCCTTTTTCTAAATGTAACTCTTGCAAGAAGCCACATTTGCTGACAATCTCTTTAAGTGTTAGAGAACCATATGCCTTTTTTCCTTATCATGGAGGTTGTGCACATTCCATGTGATCAGTTGAACTTTGTTGGTCTTTACTTGACTAGAATCAAAGTTAACCTTATCAGTTCCGTCTATCATTGAAGATACAAGTAAAACATTATAGCAGACATGTCATATGAGGGCAGTGGGCATTCCATAGAATGGAAGGATCATAGTATACATACATAGTTATTGTATACATTACATATATTTTGAGCGTGTGGGCATGTGGGCTGAGCAGACATTTTTTTTAAATATGAAAAATAACAAAAAGCAAAGTCATGTCTTTGTACCTGATGCAATGGGATGAGGGGAGGCCCCACGCACACCTCAGATAAGTGCCTGTTGCCCTCTCAGTCACCCCATCTCAATCCCCCGGATATAGCCCCTCTCCATTCTCAACAATAACCAACCATTAAATCTGAGTTGTAATGACAAACAAGGGATAATAATGATTCGACATCCTTTCCTAATCTGTCCAGAACTCTTATTCATTTTACACCCAGGCCAAATTTATCCCAACCTGTCTTTCCCCCCCTCCATTCTTCTCAGACACATTTACACCCCTCTGTATGTCTACTTACTCATCCATTCTTCTTCATTCACACACAACATATATTCTATGCCTCCGCACACCCATTCTCTCCCGCCCTCCTACACATTCATATTCACCCTCCTTCACTCTCCCATTGATATGCACAGACAATTACCCACACATACACCCGCTAACACCCTCAACTTATGATCCTGGGCATCACTGTATGTAACCTAGTGTGCTCGTCTATTTTTCAGCTTCTGCCTCTCCTCAGGGCACTGGGCTCTCTTTCAACTGGAAAGGTTTCCTGCAGCCTGTTCAGGGCTTCATCGGCGCTTGTAAACTCCATCGTATGTGTTCCCTTACATACCCACAGCACTGCTGGGAATCAGAGTTGATACTTAATTCCTTTTTTCCTCCAGTGACTGTCTGATCAGAACGAATTGCTTGTATTTTTTTCCTTAGCTTAGCAGACAGATCCTGGACGAATCGAATGGACTGACCATAGATTTTGATCTCCTTTCCCCCTGTGCCTTCAGAATGTTGACTTTGGTCTGATCGTTTGACAGCTTAAAGATTACCATGCGAGGGTATTTAGCTTTCTTATGTTTCAAGCCGATGGCATCGCTCCAGACCCTCCGGTGATACATCCACACCAAGCTCCTTATATTTTCTTTGAGAAGTAGGCTTTGGTCTGAAGCCGAAAAAGCTAGGAAATCCACATGAGCACCAGAATGCGTACTTCACCCATGCTCTACCAAGGTTTTCCAGCAGACAGCTTTGACCTACGACAGTAGTTATGTCGGTCTATTGTGATTCCAACAACGTGTAGGCAGGTTGCTTAGGATTCAAATCTTCTCAAACACCCTAATTCATGCTCTTAGAGGAGGTGCTCCCAAAATAATTGTCACGCCCTGACCGTAGAGAGTGTTTTATGTCTCTATTTTGGTTTGGTCAGGGTGTGATTTGGGTGGGCAGTCTATGTTCTATGTTCTATGATTTTCTATTTCTATGCGTTTGGCCGGGTGTGGTCCTCAATCGGAGGCAGCTGCACCTTGGTCCAGTCCTTCAGCCAGCCGTGACAATAACGTGATTTGTACCGCATACAAGGTCATGTATTGCATTCTTCCCACCCCGCACTGACATTAACCCCATTCCACTACCTTTTCAGTATATTTTTATTATATGAAAGATAGCTTTGCTTTTATACTTAGAACACCATCAGGCTTGATTGAGTGAGCTGTTATGTCTTGTAGTACTGTGGAGTCTGCCTGTATTTGATTAAACCTTTATTTTAACAATACATGTCATTGAAAAAGAAATGATGTACATTTCATAACATCTTTTCTTTGGTCAGTAAGTACCCAACATGACAACATGTGGTGGTGTGCTCAACACAGTCACTCATATATATATAGATAGATATATCTGCCTTCCTGATTTCTGTAACTGTTAGTTTACCTGTGTAATATTGACATAAGCTCAGAACCACTTGATTTTCAAACATGGTCCTTGTTTTGTCAATTGCTGTGCTGAGCAATTAACAATTAACTGTCACTTAATGTTGTGTGTATTTGTATTTATTTTTGCAATTAAGATGACACTATAAAAATAACATTTTACAATAGGCCTATATCTAAAAATACATAAAGTCTGATATATAAATATATAAATATATATATACACATAATTTTAATAGCAGGATTGTCACGTTCTGACCATCGTTCGTATGTGTTTTCCTTGTTTTAGTGTTGGTCAGGACGTGAGCTGGGTGGGCATTCTATGTTGGATGTCTTGTTTGTCTATTTCTATGTCTGGCCTGATATGGTTCTCAATCAGAGGCAGGTGTTAGTCATTGTCTCTGATTGGGAACCATATTTAGGTAGCCTGGGTTTCACTGTGTGTTTGTGGGTGATTCTGTAATGGTTTTCTTCTATCTCCTCTGACGAAGAGGTGTAGCAAGGATCGGACCAAAATGCGGCGTGACGATGATTCATGTTTGTTTAATAATGGAAAAACTATACATGAATAAACTACAAAATAATGAAATGTGAAAACCTAAACAGTCCTATCTGGTGCAAACACAGAGACAGGAACAATCACCCACAAAAAAAATATTTAAAAAAAAATGCACAAATAATCAAGATGTAACTATTAACATGAACATGTACTTTAAAGTTTACTGAAGAAAGGCCTAGTACTACATTACCTGTAAATAATGAGTTATTACAAAATATAAAATATACAATCAAACATATATTCATCAGTATAGTAAACATTTTACATATAGTACAGGGATGACCACAATTGCTCTTGAAGAGCTACAGGGTTATGCAGGCTTTCTTGTTCAAGAGCCAGTTCTACCATACATGTTTCTTCTATTCAAGGTCTCGATGAACAGCTCAGTAGTAGAATCAGGTGTAGGAGCACTGGGCTTGAACAAAAAAAGCCTGCATAACCCTGTGGCTCGTCAATGGCAATTTTGGTAACTTCTGATACAAACACTGTGACAAATTACAATTAGACAAGTACAAAACTCTTTTAAGAATACATATTTACAAATCTGACATTGGATACTGTATGTGCTCTAAGTCCTTTAGCTTTTTCTTAGTAATACTGTACACATTTTCTTAGTAATACTGTACACAGCTGCACAACTACAGTAAATGAGCACACATTCTCACATGTATAAATGGCATCTATCCTGGCCATCAAGCTACTGTAGCTATGGAGAGAAGTTTTGAAGTTGAGGACTTCTCTCCTGACTCACTCGCCATCTCAAGATGATCTACTAATTCAGTTCTATGTGTAGGCTAAAGCCTGTGTTTAGCCAACCTGACAGCAGCTAGCTAGCATAGCTTGGGGATAACTCCAGCTGGCTAGCCTATCTAGCTAGCTGATATATCTCTGTCAACTCACAGTTATGCCAAGGTGGCAAGAAGTACCCGTGTCTGGAATGTGTTTCATGAGACACTCGCTCTACAACACCTTCGCAACGAAAGTAGCTTGCAACTTCAGGTTTTATAATCTCATGTAAAGACATGTTTCTGTGGCAATTATATCAACAACTTTGTGTTGAATGCCCGGTCTTCAGTCCACTCAGCTGTCAACACAATATTCTGTGACTAGCTAGTTTAGTCTCATCTCTCCTTATTCCGCTGTTAGATATTTCCTGGGGGACAAATTCCAGAACTGCTATCCCTACAGGTTTAGGCTACATGTGGACATTGCACCAACATGGCCAGCTTCAACTAAAAATGAATGGGAGTGTTTGTGTTACAAAGACAAAAACATTCTGCTGTAAATAGGCTATCATAAGTGGCTCACTTTGGGAAACTAGGCGTATGTCGCACATCACTACTTCACAGGAGAGGCATTTGAAGGGATTTTATTTTTGTTTTTTGGCAGAAATTAGTTTTTTGGCAGAAATGCCTCCTGGAATATGTGAACTTTCATGTGACTTAATTACAAACTTGTATGCCATCTGTAAATACGAATAAAATGGTTAAATTACGAGCCTAGTTGATTTAGCCATGGAAAAAATTAAGGAACCTTCCCACTAGCCATGATTGACTGAGAAAGTGGATGGGCTGGACATACCGTGAGTTCGGATTGGTCTGCCATGTAGCGTGCTTCTGTCTATAAAATGAGCTGCTCAGTGTGTGTAGGTAATTCTTTCGAAAGCAGCTTTCTAGATGACTGAGTTTTGAAATCAGTGGAATGCCCGGTGGAAGCAGAGCATGATAGCTAAGCAGATGGAGAAAATTAAGGCATTTGATTGCACATATGTGGAGGGAGTCGAAAAGAGAACACACAGAAGGCTGTTGTATAAAACACCTGTCTCCAGATTACATCTTCAAACTAAGGGCAACCAGGGCATCCATGACAGAGACGGAGAAGAAGTTCATCCGGGTAAGAGAGTCTAGCTAGCTATATTTTCAGGTATTACACGTTTCAGATTTTGTCTGAAAGTCATTTTTATTGCAAGTTAAAGCGCACTGTTAGCTAGCTAGCTAAAGTTAAATGACTGGCTGGCTGGCTGGCTCGCTAGCTAACATTGTGTATATGATCTGTGTGGTAATATTATTCATATCTCAGAGCCATTTGAAATGCTAGTTATAGCCTAATATTAGCTAGCTAGCTAACATTGAACCTAGTTGGTTAGCTTTAGCTACCGGTAGATTCATGCAGGGTAGTGACGTTATTTGTTGGGATTATGGTTACATGTCTAAACAAAAGCCTCCACTATGCAAGTAACAATTTCACTGTACTGTTTACACCTTCTGTATCCTGTGATTTTGACAAATACATTTTGATTTAATTTGATATAGTGTGTGTTTACCAGAGACGGTAATTTGAAGAAAAACATGACCTGCACCAAAAAGAAAATCAGGATATAACGTTAGGTCAATGAGACAGTGTACAAGTTCAAATATTCTCAGGTAGAATATGCCCTGCTTTGACTTCGTCACACTCGCAACTGTAAGTTATTTTCTGTAATTAGCTCAACATTAACTTGTAAATAATGGCCTTGTTGTGAGTTTATTTTCCTGTAATAATGAAAACAAAATAGCTCAAGTTAAGATATAGTCAGCTAAATGATAAGCTAAGTTAACGTTAGCTAGGAAGCTAATACTGTTTACTAATATTGTTGCTTTTAGTTGCCTGATGTGCTAGATTGACATATACTAAATTCATTTTTAAACAGAAGGGATTGTTGGTGTTAAAATACACCAGCCATGCGATTTTGGACCACCAAGCTGCTGATGTCATGCAGCCTGTCGTTTTTGTGTCTATACTTTTTCATAATGACAATGACAAGTTTGATGTTGGACGACAATAGAATGTTTATAATGTGACTGCGACAACTGTATACAGACATGTCGATATTATTATTTATTCTTTCACCTTTATTTAACCAGGTAGGCCAGTTGAGAACCGCTTCTAATGAGAAACCAATTGTCCCGACGGATATATTATCGAATAGATATGTGAAAAACACATGCAAATTAATTACTTAAAAATCATACAATATGATTTTCTGGATTTTTGTTTTAGATTCCGTCTCTCACAGTTGAAGTGTACCTATGATAAAAATTACAGACCTCTACATGCTTTGTAAGTAGGAAAACCTGCAACATCGGCAGTGTATCAAATACTTGTTCTCCCCACTGTAGATATGTCAGCATGACACTCTATTTAAATGGCAGTTTGGTGTATATAACTGGCTAGTTATAATTGCAGCCAAGGATGTTCGCTAGCTTACTTGTTTGTGCTCTGATTACACGCAAATGTCCAGGTCAGCAGTTTACACAGATGACTCCAGCCATATGTTAAACCTTTCATAGAAAAATATACCTAGCTAGCTACCTTCCTTTTGCTTCTCTTCCAACTGGTGTTAGCTGGCTAGCCACAGCTGCCACTCTTCTAGCTATCTGCTACTATTGCGCAGCAACCAAGTTGCTTGACCTGGTAAACAGAACGTTTCAACCAAATTTTAGGTTCGGCTGAAAAGATGTTAGCATTGTCAGAAATGCTACAAAATAGTAGTACATTGTTGGTTTTTATTGGGCAGAAATGCACTTGAGAGTGATAAATTGTGAATTTTTTTTTTTTTAAACGGTTGCACCTACAAGCTTATTGAGTCCAAATGGATCTCAGTCTAATGGTCACTTTATGGATGCTGTGGCCTCATTTTAATCAGATGTCTAGAATTTGAGCTAGGTTTGGGTAAAAAATTGTCTGACAACCCTAATGCTAACGACCCTGTCAAAATTCTGGTATAGTGGTTCTCGGGAACGACCGGACGTATCATGATGAGAGGCGTAAGAGTGTTGTGTACCTCCAATCAAGTTGATTAGCAAATGTTCATCGCCATTGATGTCATTTTGGCTTAGATATTGATGATGGTAGGGAAATTTTAATTTAGCATTGCGCCAACCAGCGCAACTATAATGACCTGCACACTGTTGATGTTCCCAAAATGACAATATAGTGATTTGAATTCTGATTTTATGAGGATCTATTTTAGCCCAAAGACTAGTCTCCAAAAAACACAGAACTATAGTAGCATTGTGAACTAAACCCTCACATTGCATTGAAACACCGTAGGAGTGTGTTGTAGGGGAATAGTGGCTAGAATTGGGATAGAAACAATGTCGGTGTGTCTACTACAAGTGAGTGGAAAAACTCTCCACTCTCAGCATGGGTGTATATGTGTATACTGGGCCAAAACACTGGGCTGTTTAGAGTGGTGCTGGGCACTTCATGCTGTTGTTGACAGAGACAATGTTGAGTACCTCACCTGTTCAACAATTCAGTAAGAACTGCATTGTCTCATATCCCACTAAACATCTATCCCATGAGGGCGAAGAGAAGTTCTTTTTATTATCTATTTTATGCCAGTGTTAGCACCTAGTTGGTTCCAGGCCCTCTCAGCTTGTGGAACTCATCTGCCTGTCATTGTTGCAGTAGGACCCTTGAGTCTGGCCCACACCTGCCTCCTCTAGGGGGGAAATGGGCTCCTCCAAAGCCACCTGGGGCCTGAAAGAATGGTATCTGCATCACTTCCATTGTCATGTGACTTGGGTTGGAGCGATCTCTCCTGTGAAGGGGACTAGCATGTACTCATCGTTACCCCCCCCACCCCTCCCCGCTGACATCTCTGTAAAACACAGTCCCCGCTCCCCTGTTTTCACAGAAATGCACTCTGTGAACTACATCTCATCTCCCTCTCTGTTTTCCCCCCCTTTCTCTATCACACGCCAACTGTGCAATAATACAGGATCATTTTGTAATGCAATCAGAATCATCAAAACATATTACCATTTACATTAATAACCGCTCCAAAGTGGCTAGATGAGCTTTCAGTAAATGTGTTTTAGCACTCTCTTGTCAGATCATCCAGAAGAATGTACTTGTTTATCCACAAAATCATTAGATGAACACAAGACCTAAGCCTACCATGATGTCCTCATTAACCTATAACTAACTGGGGTCTTCAGGGGTTGTACATATCAGTATTCTACATTGAATAGAACTGGAGCTCATCCCATTCCATGTGAAACAATTGGAGACGACAATTCTCAGCCAGATCAATGTGTGTTCAACAGTTGATTCCATTGCAGGAAATTAGCCATAAATCAGCACACCAGAAATCTGGGGGAGGGCCCCCAAACCCGCCACCCCAATGTTTAAGACACTGTTACGCCCTTGGTTTTCCAATCTGGTCTAGTGATCTTACAGTTCCTACCATGAAATACCCATAACCACATCACAACAGACCGCAGGCTCCTTTAATACCTAACCAGGGTGGACTAAAGAGGTACTATGGGGTCACCCACCCATTAATGACTGATTTCCAGCTGCATCAGAACGAGCGGAAAGTTAACGAGTAGAAATGCTAATTAGCCGAGCCGCGGTACAGGTGCGTGAGGAGGAATACAGCGACGGCAGCAAGAAACAGCGAATGACAAGCAGGTGGTGCAATCAATACGTGGCACAAGTCGTTCCCATCCTCCAGCAACTGTTTTCTCACACTGTGAAATGCAACATACAGTAAGCGGTTGGCATTTCATCAACCTAAAAAAAAATATTTGAAAAACACCACAAAAAGCCTTTTAAAACTCAAGTTTAAACAAACTACAACTCCATAAACACTACGTAAATGTGTCACAAATATTTTATAAGCAGTGATCACACGACACAAAGGGGTATGTAAAAGCTCAGGTAACACTTTATTTGAGCTAAATGTCTTAACAGCGTCATAATAAAGTGTAAACACTTTAAAAAAAAAAACTGAAACCATATCATGACCAAGACTTGGCATCTATAGGGTCTTATTTATGCATGCATGTAAGCAATGACATGAGATAAATATCTCATTGCATCTGGTGCGAGACAGAAACATAATGCTGCAAATGACATTGTAGTGCCACCACTCTCACTATCTAGGTTATGAGGCGTAACTTTTTGTTCCCTGTCACCTTGAAACCAAAACAACCAGACAAGCCTCCTCGTCCCATATCCCCTCGACATATTCTCATTTAGTCCCCTTTTTCTGTTGGGATAGCATGGTTATTAATTTCATTTGTGCTTCATTAATCCACGTTTTCCCATTCAGTCCCTGTGTCTTTAATCATCGTTTATCTCTTTGCCAGCCTGGCCTCTTGTGTCCCAGTAGCAGGGTCACAATGTGTTCCCCCATCACACTGACAGAATGGATGACACAAACAGGTCGTCCATCTCAATCACACAGCCCTCTGGACCCGTGTCATTATGTGTCACCATGTCCCCTGGTCCCACTGGGATCCACTATGTAAAGCAGCATGGACACAGGACCAGAGTGTGTGCAAGATATGGCACAGTGTGTGCATAAAATAAATTGCCCTTGTTTCTAAAAAATACAATAATGTCTTAGGAGTCTCAGTCAAGAGTCTTGGGGATTTGTTTTGTTGTTACTGTGAGACAGGGAATCATGTGGAACTCTTATCTTATGAAGAAACTCAGAAGTACTTTAATGTCAAACAAGGGTCATTTATTTGTGGGTTTTGTTAATGCTATCGTAATATAGTGGTAACCATGGTAACCCTTTACTTGACACAAAACAAGTTATGACACATCTTCTCATGACCCGTATATTTACAACTGTTATGACCTACATTGCGTTGTTTTATGGCTGGTTATGACACCTACATAAGAGTGTCAAACCCCCACATTTAGTTTTTCTCTGCCAAGAGGTTTCCTTTTTCATTTGAAAGTTTGTTTCTTAAATCCTTTGTTGTTGTTGTCATGAATTCTTTTACAGTCATGTTTTTTTTCATCATATTTTAAGTAATTTTCTTGAAGAATTATGACCACTCTGTTTCACATCACTTAGACGAAGAAAATACACTTTGACACTGTCACTGTCACTAGCGTCGTACAAAATGGACCAAAGTGCAGCGTGCTGAGCGTACATATTCCTTTTGTTTATAGAAAATGTAGCCAGCAAAACAAGGACACGACCGTGAAGCTTAACTTCGGCTATAATGCCTCTAACAAAGTCAACTACTCACACTGAAAGGAGGGAAAATGGGATACCTGAGTATTATTCCCAATCAGAGACAACAATAGACAGCTGTCCCTGATTGAGAACCATACCCGGCCAAAACATAGAAATAAAGAAACATAGAAAACAAAACATAGAATGCCCACCCCACATAACACCCTGACCTAACCAAATAGAGAAATAAAACGTCTCTCTAAGGTCAGGGCGTGACAGTCACGAAGCATTATGACCATTCTGTGTCACTTTACTTGGACTTGGAAAATAAACGTATTACTCTGTCTAGAAGCATTATGACCATCATAATCACATAAGCTAGATAGGCCTATCACGTACATGTCCTTATATCAGTGATCAGTCACATAGAGGGTGTCTTGTCCTGCTCCTCAAATCTGTGCCTGCGTACATCCCAGTCATCAGCAACAGAGCATTGATGTAGGTGCATGTCTGACATCAATGTGTGCACAATTACAATGATATTTTAATATAGTCAGTAAAAAAAAAAATGTGTGTGTATATATATATATATACATATAAAACATAAACATACTGTTGACATGTAGGCTATTGTGTCATGGAATGTTTTGCCTTGTGTGGTAGGTTTTGTGGGTTTTAACGCTATTATGTAGGTGTCATAACCAGCCATAAAATAGCGCAGTGTATGTCACAACATATCTAAATACAGTATGCTTAATGACTGTGTTTATGACCATATTATCACAGGTTAAGAAAAGTTATGTCACTTGTTATGACTGTGTGTTATGACCCCATATAAAATAGTAACAAATTACTACTGTTATTAAATGAAGGGCATATAGGCCACCTAAGAAAGTTGAATGAAGGTGGAAATTAGAAGCTTATTCATTGTGAACAGAGCTGTCTGTGGTTATTTGAATCCATTTTCTCAGCAGGCAGGGGAAAATAGCGCAGGCAAACGAGGGGGCCAACACAAACAATGGAAAATAGAGCCGGTAATCTGATGGAAATCTTTGACAGTTTATCTCAGTATTGGGGAAAGGTTAGACTGACTGTTTTGTGGTTTTTACAGCATCATTCGCATTCTATACAAAGGCAAATGAATGTGACAGCCTATTGCCTCAGTGCTGTGGGTGGGTGGGTGCGTGTGTGTGTGTGTGCGTGCGTGCGCGTGTGTGTGTGTGTGTGTGCGTGCGTGCATGTGTGTGTGCGTGTGTGCGTGTGTGCGTGCGTGCGGCTTTTTGTCTGTAATCATACTATTTGCTCTGTTAGCTGTGGGCCACTACCAATAACATTGCCCCCTAAAAGTGAGTGTTAAACTCTGCCTAATCTTCCCCATTGAAGGACCTGTCACTTGTTGACCTTTCCTGACCTTTCCCTCACGGTTGTCTTCAAACGAATGACCTTTTGAACCTCTAGAGGTTCCCATGCAGTGCTGCACTAATTCCATGACTCCGCCTCTAAAAACCCTCCAACAGTGGCCTACTGCCACAGCCAGCCCAAACAAATGACCCCTACTATTCATACTCATATAACACACAACTGAGGGGAGAGAAAATGTCTCTCCCCATCATGCAGATGTAAGCACATACAATAACCATAGCCAACCACAGCCAAAAGCCCTTAGCATTGTGACAGAGCAGATGTTAAGAGTAATGACAGTGGAGATTACCCAATAATTGTGGAAGCATAAATCATTTCAGTTAGGGGAGAGAGTGAGAGAGGGGGGGAGCAGAACAAAGAAAGACGAGGCGATGCAGACAGAGTCAACGGCGACGAGCTTATTGTTGAAATGAAAACCACTTATAGCTGTGCGGTGCCATATTTCACATTTCCAAAGCTTAGGCAGTGGCACAGTGTGTGCAACCACACAATCATATCCATCCCTGCCACGGTTGGGATGGAAGAAAACGTGGCCAAATGCTGTTGTTGTATTGTCTGTATGTGTGTTGGGGCTTAATCGGTGTGATGCAAGCTGTTGCCTGAAGGGAAGGATATAGGGCAGACAATGCGATGACATTCATGACACCCCTTAGCAACATCCACCCCCCCGTGCGCCCACCACCCTCGACAACCCCTGCCTTCCCCAGTCGTCACGCCCTAAGCCTGGGGTGGGTCACCCGGATCATCCCGCTTGACACCCCCTCCAATGGGAGTTGCTAATGCTAATGCACTAATGCACCCACTCGCAGTATTTAAGCTCATTGCCGGAGCACTCTCCCCCACTCTCTGTTTCGCTCACCCGCTTTGATTGTGTAATAAACTTTATTCAGTTAAGCGTGAGTTATTGTTAATTGAACAAAAAAGTAATTTTGTTGATTGAAAGGGTGGGGGGAGCGGCGGACCAGATTAACAATGTTAAGGAGAGCTTCTCCTCTCCTCTCACCCCCCACCCCCTCCCTCCCCTGTCTTGGTATAGTTTTATTTGATTTTTTTTTTTTTTCAGTCATGGGTCTCTCCAGTAACTTTTTCTGTTAAAAGACATTGGTATCTAATCTATAAACCAGTCAACATGCTTGACGCTTGAAGTATACCTTTATTCTTTATGTGTCTGTGTCAGTTTTAGAAATCCAATGATGAGACATTGCCTGAAGGAGCAAATTTCATGTCTCTCCCTATGTTTGTCTTCCAAAAGCTTTTACATTCCCGTCCCACACAGTACAATGGACCATCCTGTTAACATGATTGGCTGTCTGGCTCCAACCATCTGATCTCCGGGGGTGTCCTGTGTTTCCTCAATATAAATAATCCTAAATGACAATAAATGTGAAGGCTTGGCTCTGGATCCCATAAACCCAGAGCCTTTTCTCATCTCATATTTCACAAGGAGAATCAGTGCCTATGAATAGCACTATCAGGAATACCCAGAGCACTAATGGGGAAGGAAAACTCCAGTTCTGGAGGCTTGGAGGAGTCAGTGTCCACAAATATTAGTCCAAGTGGTTACATAAAACCCAGATTTGTTTTGCTTTCCAGCTTCAATATGCACTGCTGCCAAAAAAGGGGTCACTAGGGCAGCTCTATTGACCCCGTTGGAGATCCTTTCGGAACTCAAAGAATGCAGGAAAATAGACAAATACCAGTAAACAAAGGAAGACAATACAGATGCGTTTTGGTCGCCGGGCTAGTTAAATATTATCCAGAGTAGGACAATGATCTACTCCCTCAGTCCCAGCACCTATTGCAGATGTGGGGAATTGGTGTGTGTTGACTTTTCATCCGCGTCCGCTGTGTTTACAACCGAAGATGAAAATGAAATTGTTTCCAGCTGCTGAGAATAGCAGGAGAGAGGTGAAACAGCCATCAGATGTCAAATCCCACCGATGGGATAGCAATGGCGGTCACCGGCTATACAGGAAGATTTATGTTCGTCTAATCAAATTCCGGGGCACGGAGTGAATTTCAATGAAGCGACAAGGGAGATAAATATTTGACGGAACGCAGGGATTTATAGATGCTCATACCCCAAGGATCTCAGACCAATAAATAAACGTGAATATACAGTAAACTATATATATATAATTTTGCCTCTTCATCTGTTCCATTCGATTATCAATTATCAGTCTTTCATACTCAATTATCAGTCTTTCATACTCAAACATCCCTCTCTTTTGTCTAATCTCACACTAATATCACCCAAAAGAACATACCCCTCCTCCTCTTTCTTCCACAGTGTCAGTGGTGAGGAAGCAGGGGTGCAGAGGTGGGGGGAGGGTGCCATATTACCAGTGCTCTGGACCCGTGTCCTCCCCTGGGTGAATAATGGTGCCTGACATGTCGAGAATTAGGGAGGCACATTATCACACTGATCCCATACACCTCCTGTGTTCCCTTACATGGCAGACATTAGGGCCCCCTCTGCATGATTTAGGGAGCCATCTATAATTTAGCCTTTCCCCCAGCTAATTAGATAAGTACCTGAGGGCTCCTAGAGAGAGCGAGGGAGGGAGGGAGGAAGGGTAGAAAGAGAGAGAGAGATAGAGAGGGTAGGGTCAGAGAGTACGAGAGAGGGGGGTGGAATAGAGAGAGAGAGAGAGAGAGAGAGAGATGAGCTGTCTGTGAAGGAATTACTTCACAATGGGTTTTTTCAAGCCTGGTAATAGACCTGATTAGGGTATATTATTTGGATTGAACTCTGGTTTACTGTAACTTCTTGTATTAAGTTAAAAAGAAAACCAAGATAGAATGGCCCTGTATTTTAGGGGCAATTGAAAGTGAGATAATAGGAAAATTAACAACAGCTGTTTAAATAATGTTCTGTGGTAGCAGTGAGAAGTAGAAAGCAGGGACGTCAATTGGGTATGGCAGAGTATGGCAGTCGCCAAACCCTAGCACAACTTTTTGGCTCGAGGGCCACATCAGGATTTTGAAATTCATCGGAGGACCGCATTTTTGGGGGGAACAATTGTTTGTTAAAATCAATTTGCGGGAGCCTCCCAAGTGGCGCAGTGGCCTAAGGCACTGCATCACAGTGCTTGAGGACTCACTACAGACCTGGGTTCGATCCCAAGCTGTGTCACAACTGGCCATGACTGGGAGACCCATGAGGCGGTGCAGCAGGCCGAGACTTCATGTTCCATTGCGCTCTAGCGACTCCTGTGGCGGGCCGGGCGCATGCAAGCTGACACGGTCGCCAGGTGTACGGTGTTTCCTCCAACACATTGGTGCGGCTGGCTTCCGGATTAAGTGGGCATTGTGTCAAGAAGCAGTGCGGCTTGGCTGGGTCGTGTTTCGGAGGATGCATAGTTCTCAACCTTCGCCTCTCCCGAGTCCTAACGGGAGTTGCAGCGATGGGACAAGACTCAACTGCCAATTGGATATCACGAAAGTGGGGAGAAAAAAGGATTTTTATAATAATAATTATATTTTGTCTCGGATCGTACATTGCCCCCCTTGCCCTAGCACAACACAAAAATGTAAAATAGGCTACTAAAATCATTGCAATCATGATTTAAAGGGCAATGCTGTTTAGTGGAATTAGAGGGATGGCTTTAGGACCATGTGGGGCGGCTCAGAGCTGACAGGAAGGCTATTTGCCTGGCTGGCTGAGACCACTGAGGTGTGGCTGAGAGCACATCGACCGAGCTGCAGGGAACAGCCCAACTTTTCTTTCAAAACAGTGCAGAGGTGGAAGATGGCTGTGGTATACCGCTTATGGCTAGTCCCAGTGCTGAGCGCGTTTGTAGAATGTTAAATCGCCTATCAGCTGAGGTGAATTAAGCTATAGCAGCCGAGGTGATAATGGGTGAAGTAAATGTTGCTTGTTTTTGCTGTTCTCCAGATTGCATTTGGAGAACAGGTTAAGCTGAAATGTTAAGCTGAAATGACGTCGCTGGTAGAAAGGCAATAAAGGTGACCATTAGCAGCAATCCAACATTCCCAACACAATCAATAAAAACGAGATTGTGGGGTATCGCTTCTGAGAAGGAATAAAAGGAAGATAGCGAAGCCTTTTCTGTTTCTTTCTTTCTGTCTCTCTCTCTCTCTCTCTCTCTCTCTCACCTCTCTCTCTCCCCTCTCCCTCTTTCCCAGCCTAACCTCTCCCTCCCTTCCTCTCAACCTCTCTCCCACCTTCCCTCCCTCACACAGTGCTCGCTCTGCTCCTCTCTCCAGCCTGGCGCCATGGCTGTCAGCTCGATAAGTGGAGAGGCAGGGTGATTAGAGTGTGCTGCGGCCCCCTCAGAAAAGCAGCGCCACAACAAGGCCCCGGGTCAAGTTGCGTCCCTGACAGCATCACTCCCCTCCCCTCTCCTCCCCGTATCCATCCTCGCAAAGGGGGTTCTTCTCACGGATGTCAGAGGGCACCCAGGGATAGGATGGACTTCCATCGCTATTTACCCTGCAGAGTAGACAGGGCAACAGATACAAAATAACATAGACCTGTTGTCTACAGTATACTGACCAAGGCATGGTGTTAATGAGAGACAGGGAAATTGCTAGCAGTGGCTAGATTAAATATAAGACCATGTATTTTGTGTTTCTCTTACAGAAAAGAGAAGTTGAAATGCCTGTGCAGATTGAGCAAAGCAGGGTCTCAGGGCTAATCAGGTGGTCAGAGGAAATGGCTGTCTACAACATACAGCATTGACTAAGAAGTATTGCACTGACTAACACATCTGCTTCCACATTGCACAAACAACCCCTCTTTCCACAGAGGTCCCCCATGTTTATGGTGAGTTGTTCAATATACTTCAGACTGTGTGGTTTCTGAACATGTGTGCTTCCCTTGTACTTCCTCTGATGACACACTATGGGGTAATTGTGTTGCGTGTTGTGCGCGAAAGTTCCATTTACGTGAGATTTATACATACCAACGGCGAGTGCCCCCGGACACAATACCCACAAAAGCTGTGACAAGGACGCTTCTGGGTGGGTTCCCCCGGATTCTACCCCACCTGTGGAAGAGCATGGAACCGCAGAGCAATGACAGCCCACTCATTAAGAGGACACAGACTATTACTGTGCCACTGGACCCTGTTCTTCCGTAGGTTCATCCGTTTAGTTACATATCCGTCGTCATCTACGGCATGAGATATCTAGCCTTGAGGCGTATCTCTCAAAGTGAAGAGTGGAAATGTACGGAATCATCCGGAACTCAAATGTGGCACCGTGTGAGAAATCCCAGGTGTGAATTCTCTGTCATGACTAAGCCACAAGCGTTTGAAAAGGGTCGATAAATAAAAGTAAGAGTACAATACCAAATGTCCTGAAAATATATACAGTAGGAGGTATAGAATGTGCTGTAATGTACAGATTTACTATCTTAATTTGAACCGTTTCTCACAGCAGGAAAATAACAGGACATGTGAAATATTATGTGGATTATAATTAAAAAAGATTCTCTGGGGATTTTGTATACTTTTTAGCCAGTAGTTCTGAAAGTAGCGCTCACGAGTCAAAAGTCCCGAAAATGGTGTACTACGTCACAAATGTGCAGATATGTGCACCAAGTCATTGCTCCCTCTCTTACCTGGCTGTTTGTGCATCTTGCTAGCTGTCACTCAAATGGCGAGGGGCTGAATCTCATTGATTAGAACTCAAATTGCTAGGGGGCTGGCCCACATGGGGAAAAACATAGGAAAAATGGTGCAGCACAGCTTCCAGAAAAACAGTCGCTTTTAAACTAGGGATTTGGTGGCTATTTGAGGTAAACTGATTATGAACGTATGAAGTACACATTGACATCCCAAAGCTGGAGGTTTAAAAAATACTTAGTAGTCAGGACATTTTTATAAGGGTTGATGCATTTTTCATTAGGGCATATCAAGTCAGAAATGTTCAAGTGGAAATGAGAAACTAGAAGCTGTCGGACTGTTAGCTGAAGAGGTCCATCAGCCAATTTTCTTGGGCTACAATACCTATTTTGCCGATTGGCCTGGACCCTTTAACTACACAGAGCCCTGCTGATCCATCAAGACTGGTCTGCCGACGTAACCGCCCGAGGGGGCTACAACTGACTCTTCCGTCGCGACGTCCCCCTAAGGCCCTTCTGCTAGCCTGCTAGTCCCGGCCCGCTAGCTGTCTGAATCGCTGTGTCTCCAGCCTGCCTAGCTACTCACTAGACCCCATGATCACTCGGCTATGCATGCCTCTCCCTAATGTCAATATTGTCTTATTTCACTGTAGAGCCTCCAGCCCTGCTCAATATGCCTTAGCTAGCCCTTTTGTTCCAGCTCACACACATGCGGTGACCTCACCTGGTTTAAATGGTGTCTCTAGAGACAATACCTCTCTCATCGTCACTCAATGCCTAGGTTTACCTCCACTGTATTCACATCCTACCATACCCTTGTCTGTACATTATGCCTTAAATCTATTCTTCCACACCCAGAAACCTGCTCCTTCTACTCTCTGTTCCGAACGCACCAGACGACCAGTTCTTATACCCTTTAGCCATACCCTTATCCTACTCCTCTGTTCCTCTGGTGATGTAGAGGTTAATCCAGGCCCTGCAATGCCTAGCTGACCCTGCAGTGCCCATTCCCCAGGCGCTCTCATTTGTTGACTTCTGTAACCGTAAAAGCCTTGGTTTCATGCATGTTAACATTAGAACCCTCCTCCCTAAGTTTGTTTTATTCACTGCTTTAGATAACTCTGCCAACCCGGATGCCCTAGCCTTGTCTGAATCCTGGCTTAGGAAGGCCCCCAAAAACCCTGAAATTTCTAACTATAACATTTTCCGACAAGATAGAACTGCCAAAGGGAGCAGAGTTGCAATCTACTGCAGAGATAGCCTGCAGAGTTCTGTCATACTTTCCAGGTCTGTGCCCAAACAATTTGAGCTGCTACTCTCTCGCTGTTGCTGCTTGCTATAGACCACCTTCTGCCCCCAGCTGTGCCCTGGACTTCATATGTGAATTGATTGCCCCCCATCTATTGTCAGAGCTCGTATTGTTAGGTGACCTAAACTGGGACACACCCCGGCCGTCCGGGGTAATCTAAGCTAGAAGCGCTCAATCTCACACAAATGATCAATAAACCTACCAGGTTCAGCCCCAAATCCATAAACACGGGCACCATCATAGATATCATCCTGACCAACGTGCCCTCCAAATACACATCTGCTGTCTTCAACCAGGATCTCAGCGATCACTGCCTCATTGCCTGCATCCGTAATGGGTCTGAGATCAAATGACCACCCCTCATCACTATTAAACGCTCCCTAAAACACAGGCCTTTCTAATCGACCTGGCCCGGGTATCCTGGAAGGATATTGACCTTATTCCGTCAGTAGAGGATGCCTTTACTGGCTTTAAAATTGATTTCCTCACCATCTTAAGCATCATAAGTATGCCCCATTCAAAAAATGGAGAAACAGGAACAGATATAGCCCTTGGTTCACTCCAGACCTGACTGCCCTTGACCAGCACAAAAACATCCTGTGGTGTACTGCATTAGCATCGAATAGCCCCCCTGATATGCAACCTTTCAGGGAAGTTAGGAACCCTAACTTTCAGGGAAGTTAGGAACTCTACTTTTGTGGCCTCCGACTGCCCTTAAATGCAAGTAAAACTAAAAACCTAGGTGTCTGGGTAGATTGTAAACTCTCCTTCCAGACTCACATTAAGCATCTCCAATCCAAAATGAAATCTAGAATCGGCTTCCTATTTTGCAACAAAGACTCCTTCACTCAAGCTGCCAAACATGCCCTCGTAAAACTGACTATCCTACCGATCCTTGACTTCTGCGATGTCGTTTACAAAATAGCCTCCAACACTCTACTCAGCAAACTGGATGCAGTCTATCACAGTTCCATCCGTTTTGTCACCAAAGCCCCGTTTACTACCCACCACTGCGACCTTTATGCTCTCGTTGGCTGGCCCTCGCTACATATTCGGGGGGTAAAGCCCCGCCTAATCTCAGCTCACTGGTCACCATAGCAGCACCCACCCGTAGCACGCACTCCAGCAGGTATATTTCACTGGTCACCCCCAAAGCCAACTCCTCTTTGGCCGCCTTTCCTTCCAGTTCTCGGCTGCCAATGACTGGAACGAATTTCAAAAATCACTGAAGCTTGAGACACATATCTCCCTCTCTAACTTTAAGCACCAGCTGTCAGAGCAGCTCACAGATCACTGCACCTGTACATAGCCCATCTGGAAATAGCCCATCCAACTACCTCATCCCCATACTGTTATTTTTTTTTTGCTCCTTTGCACCCCAGTATCTCTACTTGCACATTCATCTTCTGCACATCTATCACTCCAGTGTTTAATTGCTCAATTGTAATCATTTCGCCACTATGGCCTATTTATTGCCTTACCTCCCTTATCTTACCTCATTTGCACACACTGTACATAGACTTTTCTATTGTGTTATGTTTGTTTATTCCATGTGTAACTCTGCTGTTGTTTGTGTCGCACTGCTTTGCTTTATCTTGGCCAGGTCGCAGTTGTAAATGAGAACTTGTTCTCAACTGGCCTACCTGAGGTGAAATATCCTTGAATGCACTACAGATTTGAGTTACCTACTACGCAGGAAAATGACCTGCGACAGCAGAGTATCAACTTAAGAGCTGTAGTTACAGTATCTTTCTACACATGCTACAGCGTTACCAAGCAGCCTAAAAGAACCAGTTGACCTCCGTCTCACCTCAACAGAGCAATCTCATCAGACATGAAAGCACGCAGTGGGATGCAAGCTAATGCAAGGGAGGAAGTGCATCGCTTTCACAAAGCTTCCCCCGTCGTCCTCCTCAAAGATATCAAAGGTCTCTCAAATCAAAATGGCATCAAAAGAAAGACATGACTCATAGCAACAGGAATACGAGGTAATGAATTCCAAAAGTTATGCCTTCTTCTCCACTCCCAAGTCTCCGAGATATTGGCGCCCTTGTCGCAGTGGTTGACTGGAGACGGGAGTCTTCACGCTACGTCATATGACTTTGACTGTGTAGTGTTTATAAAAGAGGTTCAAAATCAAACAAAGAGGGGATTGTATGAAGAGGTATTGTTGAACATGAAAGTGTCAGACTGATAGGGACTGGGACCAGACTGCCGTGGCTTCAGCCACTTGACAGATGAAACGCAACGCCGACTGTTGGATGCCTGTCTCACAATGCTCCCAAAACCTCCTATGAAGATAACACATGAGAAGAGAACACACGACAGGCCTGTTATATTATAGGGAGAGGAAGCCGAGTATTTGAAAAAGACAGCGTGTCAACGGTGAAGGAGCGTGAAGGAGATTACAGAAGCCGGGACTGGGGCTGGATAAACAAAATGATACATGGCATTATTTACATATCTGCATACCTACTCCAGCGCCTGAAGAGCGGTACTCACCTACTGTTTACGGTCTGCACTGGGAGGGCTATTTGTCGTTAAAGACGCTAGCAAAATGTGCCGCCAAATACACAGACGTCCACACATCCCTACACACACTTCTTTCAACCGCAAGAGATAATATGAAGCGTATGTAGACCAGTCAGTCCAGCATACATATACACAAATAGTTTGGTACTTTTGACATTTCAAGGTAAGGCGCCTCTATACACACACATCACAAGAGGCACTCTAGATACACATCAGAAATGGCAAATGATGTTGCTGTGGACACAGCCCCTTCTGACTGAATCTTAATCCATTAGCTTGGGAAAAGACCAGGCAAGACGAGGCATCCGAACCCAATTACCCCATTGACATGTCTTCCGTCTCCCACAACTCACACACACACACACACACACACACACACACACACACACACACACACACACACACACACACACACACACACACACACACACACACTTAGACTGTGACAGCCTTGAGAGGGCCTTTGTCCCTGTTAAAGGAGGAAGTAGGACAGACGGACAGGTTGGTACACAGTCCTATCGTGTGTCTCAAGTGGCACACTATTCCCTACAGAGTGCAGTTCTTTTGACCGGAACCCGATGGGAAGTAGTGCACTATGTAGGCAATAGGGTGCCATTTGGGACACACTACTATTGTGAGAGTGACAGAAGGATGACCTTGTGCAGCCAGCAGGATGGGCAGCCTGTGTTTAATCAAAAGGAGTGGGGGATTAAGTGTGCACCTGGCAGGTGGATGGTGGAGGCACTCTGTACTCGTCTCTGTATCTGATGCAGCACCACCGGTTGTAGCGCAGTAACGATATGTGACACAACATGGTGCTATTACAGTGGTGGAGTCGTATCAGGCGCTTAGCTGGTTCGTGCTAGCATGAGATGCTTATGCAGTTGGAGGCGCTCTGTCCTCATCTGATGCAGCACCACCAGTTCTACCAGAGAAACAATATATGACAAGACAACATGCAGTGGTGGAGTCAGACGCAAATATGTGTTGCGCCGGTTAGTGCTAGCATGGGATGCTAACGCAGTATTAATTAGCCTTAGCCGTGGCTTTGCTAAAGAGCTAGAAAAGACAGATCATCCTAGCACAAAAATCCTGATGCAAAAGATAACAAATCCCCACTACCCCGAACCACCCCAAATCCTGTCCCTGACTTTCCCCAAATGATCTTTCAGCCGAAAAATAAGTGGGCCATCTGTTTTACCCTATCCAAACACAGTATCTCAAGCGCTGGAGTGATCAGTGTTATGTTAGAGCAAACATAGCAATTAAGCTAATTAAGTTCCTGCAGATTCCCTCTGATTTATGGTGGCGAGAGGGAGGAGGAAGAATGGCAGGAGACAGGGATCTCTCCTCCCTGAGAAAGAGAGAGAGAGAGAGAGGTAAAGAGAGAGAGAGAGAGGTAAAGAGAGAGAGAGAGAGAGAAGGAGAGAGATGGAGAGAATGGCACTGTGATGGGGGCCTCTAAACCAACAGGAGTAAATGGCTCTGTGGGTCTGTCACTTCCAAGGCCAGCGTGGGACGATCAGCGATGATGACGGGGGCATGGACTTGTGTCAAGACGCTGGCCCCCGGTGTCAATCAAACCGCCGCTGCCCACTCTGCTGATGTGCTGTGACCAGGGTTTATTTATGTTGTGCTGATAGAGCGGAAAGAGAGTGTGTGAGAGAGGGAGAGAGAGAGAGAGAGAGAGAAAGAGAGAGACAGATAGAAAGATGGAGCGAGAGAGTGGAATATGAAGACAGAGAGGAGTGAGAGAGAGAGAGAGAGAGAGAGAGCTGGAGAGAGTGGAATAGGGAGACAGAGAGGAGGAGGAGGAGGAGGAGGAGGAGGAGGAGGAGGAGGAGGAGGAGGAGGAAGAGAGAGAGAGAGAACTAGTTCACATATTCAACGTATGTTGCCTGAAAATATTATTGGGCAATGTTTAAATGTTCCCCTTTCAAACAGCCAAATGTTTATCGCATTCTTGTCAAATGTTTACCGCATTTGTGTTTTATATCACCATTGCTTTTGCTGGGAAGGAGCAAGAGGCATTCAACTCTGACCCTGTTGTTGTTATCGTTGTCATGGTAACCTGAGTGACAGCAAATTCTCCTCACAAGAATACAGCACTGCTTTCATTTCTTCACATTCACAACAATAAGCAGCTCGCCATATTTGTAAATATTGACCTTGTAAGATTTTTTTTTAAAGTTGGCTACAGTTGAACTCAAAACATTGTCAGATATGTTCTGGTAATTAGCTGGCCAGCCAGCTAGATAGCTAACGAGCTAATGTTAACAACAAACCAAAACATTGTTGTCTAGAAAGTTGCTTTTAGCTACCTGGCTTGCTAGATTGACATATCCTAAAGTCATTTTTAAATGGATACAGAGCTTAAATCGTGCGAAAGCCGCCTCAGCAGTACAGCTACATTTTTACTACGCCGTAGGCAGAACTTTCCCTAAATTAGTACTATGTCGTTAGGCGGAAATACAAGTTTTAGCTTTAATACCAGTAATGCCTTACAGGTGTAAATAAAAGTTGGAAAAAAGTTGGCGGTATGATGAATTGGCGGAAAAACATCTTAGTATGAGAGAGAGAGAGGGAGGGAGTTGACAGCTACTAGGGAGAGAGTTTCATGTAGAGAAAGAGGGCAGGGTTCTGTCTGTACTTCAGACTGCTTGGCCAGACTGAGACAAATGGTAATACCATATGAAGAAGCAACTCAATGACCGTTTCAATGATGTACATTGAAACATATATACGCCGAATGAACACATAGAGTGATGTCATTATTAGTGGGACATCAGGTGTAGTGGGACTTTTGTGTTTAAGGTTCCTGTACTATGGTCATTTGGCAAACCAATCACAACAAAGGTTATTGGGTTGTTGCTGCATGTGTTCTGTGAATGAAAAATAAAATGGTTTTGGATAGTGTGTGACATCACTGTGTGACATCACTGTGTGAGATCAGGTTTCTGACCACACGCTCTACAATCACGGAAAATAAACATGCACTACGAAAACGTTCACTAGAATGTTAAGGCTGTCATTCTGCCAATTATAATTTAACAATCTAGCTGTTGGCGTTACAATGAATATAATTATATATAGTGTTTTGAAATATAATAACCATTAATGGAAATCAGATTTATAGTACTTCCCCACTTCCCCTGAAGGGTGTTTGAATAGTGGGACAGGGACCTTTTCCGCCAAACAAAAACCTTTAATCAATTTAGATGTTATGTCCTACATTAGATCTTGTAAAGTGCGTTGAAATATGTTGTTTTAGTTGTTCGTAACATCTCCGCAGACTCCTTTAAATTGTTAGATACTACTGCACTGTTGGAGCTAGGAAAACAAGCATTTCGCTACACCCACAATAACAGCTGCTAAATATGTGTATGTGACCGATTACAATTTGATTTGATTTATTTAGATTTTCACCGAGAGCTTGGAGTGTCCCCAAATCAATTTCCCAATCACATGGAGATGGTCTAGTAGAAGGCAATTGACACAAAATTGTGAAAAACAGAACACGCGTTGTCTATAAGCCTCTGCGGAGTCTTATTGATGATTTCATAACAAGTGACAGGTGGAGTGGGGACACTTTTATCTAATGATAAAATAAAATGATAAAATGGTGTCCCCACTTCATCTACTTTAGTGTCCAGAAGTAGGGGTCTGATATTGTTTCAGGCGTAGCAGCTTCCACCCTAAGAATACATTAGCAACTTGTTTCATCATGCAGGGCGGCAGGTAGCCTACTGGTTAAGAGCGTTGGGCCAGTAACCAAAAGGCCGCTGGTCGGAATTCCTGAGACGATTAGGTGAACAATCTGTCAACGTGCCCTTGAGCAAGGCACTTAACACAAACTGCTCCTGTAAGTCGCTCTCGATAAGAGTGTCTGCTAAATTAAAAAGAATGTGAAAATCTAAGTAAGACTAATGAATTAGGCGGAAATACAAGTTTTGGCTTTAATACCAGTAATGCCTTACAGGTGTAAATAAGAGTCGGAAAAAAGTTGGCGGTATGATAAATTTGGCGGAAAAACATCTTAGTATGAGAGAGAGAGAGAGTTGACAGGTACTGCTACTAGGGAGAGAGTTTCATGTAGAGAAAGAGGTCAGGGTTCTGTCTGTATCTGTCAACGTGCCCTTTGAAATAAACATAATAAGGGGTATACTAACTGTGTATGTAGCCAGCTAACCAAAAAGTGTCCCACTAATGCATATATCATGTAAAAAAACTTTATTTAACTTTATTTAACTAGGCAAGTCAGTTGAGAACAAATTCTTATTTTCAATGAAAGCCTAGGAACAGTGGGGGCAGAATGACAGCTTGGGGATTTGAACTTGCAACCTTTCAGTTACTAGTCCAACACTCTAACCACTGTGCTACCCTGCCGTAATAAGCGTCCTAGAAATAGTGTACCCTTTTGCAAGCAATTGTGATCTTCATATAGTGGGGCAATCCTTTGATGAACTTTTCTTAACCTTGAATGAGTCATACTGTGTGAACTGCGGTGACTGCCAAAAGTCCTATCTGGTTCCATCATAGAGCTGGGTTGTTCCACCAATTAGGTGCCTTTTGAGTAGTGTATCTTGGTGATTTTATTTTATTTTGCCAAATATTTACATTCTGTCATAAAGAGCACATGTCCAAATTCATTAATAAAAACATGTTTTCCGATCTCAAGCGGTTCAATAAAAAATTACTATAATATAGTAAGTGCCTATTAAGTACCAAATAAAGTAACAGGGTTGTTACTTAGATAATTTATAGATCCCCCTTGTGACAGGGGGAATGGAAGCTTGTTGTGTGCAACAGGGAGGGGCAATTGAATGCAAGCTTGACAGAAAAAAAGTGTAATTGTTATCCTGTCTATCTATGGGTAACAGGGTTGATGTGTTATACTAGAACAGCTCAACTATGATTTGTCTATTAGATGATCAATGTTTCTTTTTTTATATATATTTATATTTTTTTATATATATTTAAAAAGGAATAGCTTCAGCATATTTAAATGAGAGTTCAGTTCAAGTAGCAAGGTTGACCGTAAAATGAGGGACAGGGTTTTATTTTACCTTAAAATGAATCACTAAACGACAGGAAATCAATAATAATCTCCAGAAACGACTTTGTCAAAGTAACAAAATAACTAGGGCTTTACAATGATGGTGAACGTAGAGAAATGTTGGGGTTAGGTGGGTTAAAATCTTCCTAGAAGTCACAGATGATACACAGAGGGACATGTCAAAATGCTGAATTCTGGCACTGTAGCAAGTCTTTATTCATATTACAAATCTAATTTGTTGAATTGTACATGTGATCTATATTGAAAGGCACTTCAAGTAATATAACAGGCTTTTAAAATGCAATGTTTGTGCACAATTTCTACTTATTAAAAGAGAAGAATAGAGAAGAGAAGAGAAGAGAAGAGAAGAGAAGAGAAGAGAAGAGAAGAGAAGAGAAGAGAAGAGAAGCAAAAGACACTCATTTCGTGGATCTTCCTAGCTATCTGAGATCATAAACCATCCACTCCCCTTGGGATATAAAATAAATGACCAGAACACATTTTTTTTGTGTGTGCAATAAGAACAACTCAAATCCTCTTTCCCACATTTCCTCATTCTGTTCATGTCCAACAAGCCGTTTTCAATTATCGTTTGTTCTTTGTGTTTCAGTGTATCTTTGCTAGTTCGAAGCCCCCTACTGATTCTACAGCCCAAAGCTCAGTATGTAAGATACTTAAATCCCTTATGGTTCAGTATCACCTTTCTTTCAACCCTTGTTGGTTCAGTTGTTATTAACTGCCATTAACTGACGTCACCATTTGTTATCATCAACTGCCTGCATCATTACAACATACAAGTGCCTTCGGAAAGTATACAGACCCTTGGACTTTTTCCAACATTTTGTTACGTTACAGCCTCATTCTAAAAAAGATTAAATCATTTTTTTCCCCCTCAACAATCTAAACACAATACCCCATAATGACAAAGCAAAAACTTTTTTTTAGGAATAAAATCTGAAATTTCACATTTACATAAGTATTCAGGCCCTTTACTCAGTACTTTGTTGAAGCACCTTTGATAGCAATTACAGCCTCAAGTCTTCTTGGGTATGATGCTACAACCTTGGCACACCTGCATTTGGGGAGTTTCTCCCATTCTTCTCTGCAGACCCTCTCAAGCTCTGTCAGGTTGGGTGGGGAGCATTGCTGCAGAGCTATTTTCAGGTCTCTCCAGAGATGTTCGATCGGGTTCAAGTCCAGGCTCTGGCTGGGCCATTCAAGGACATTCAGAGACATATCCATAAGCTACTCCTGCGTTGTCTTGGCTGTGTGCTTAGGGTCGTTGTCCTGTTGGAAAGTGACCCTTCGCCCTATTCTGAGGTCCTGAGCACTCTGGAGAAGGTTTTCATCAAGGATATCTCTGTACTTTGCTCTGTTCATCTTTGCCTCGATCCTGTCTCCCAGTCCCTTCTGCTGAAAATCATCCCCACAACACGATGCTGCCACCACCATGCTTCACCGTAGGGATGGTGCCATGGTTCCTCCAGACGTGACATTTGGAATTCAGGCAAAAGAGTTCAATCTTGGTTTTTATCAGACCAGAGAATCTTGTTTCTCATGGTCTGAGAGTCCTTTAGGTGCCTTTTGGCAAACTCCAAGTGGGCTGTCATGTGCCTTTTACTGAGGCGTGGCTTCTGTCTGGTCACTCTACCATAAAGGCCTGATTGATGGAGTGCTGCAGAGATGGTTGTCCTTCTGGAAGGTTTTTCCATCTCCACAGAGGAACTCTAGTGACCATCAGGTTCTTGGTCACCTCCCTGACCAAGGCCCTCCTCCCCCAAATGCTCAGTTTGGCCGAGCAGCCACAGAGTATTGGTGGTTCCAAACTTCTTCCATTTAAGAATGATGGAGGCCACTGTATTCCTGGGGACCTTCAATGCTGCAAAAATGTTTTGGTACCCTTCCCCAGATATGTGCCTCTACATAATCCTGTCTCGGAGATCTACGGACAACACCTTCGACCTCATGGCTTGGTTTTTGCTCTGACATACACTGTCAACTGTGGGACCTTATATAGACAGGTGTGTTCCTTTCCAAATCATGTCCAATCAATTCAATTTACCACAGGTGGACTCCAATCAAGTTGTAGAAACATCTCAAGGATGATCAATGGAAACAGGATGCACCTCAGCTCAACTTCGTGTCTCATAGCAAAGGGTCTGAATACCTATGTCAATAATGTATTTCTGTTTTTAATTTTAATGCATTTGCAAACATTTCTACCTGTTTTTGCTTCATCATTATGGGATATTGTGTGTAGATTGCTGAGGATTTAGTATTTTTTTAATCCATTTTAGAATAAGGCTGTAACGTAACAAAATGTGGAAAAAGTCAAGGGGTCTGAATACTTTCTGAAGGCACTGTACATCTGTGAAGAAATACATAAATCTGACTTCTTTTTAATTTAGTGATGCACTTTACCCTCATAACTCAATAACACTTGAGTTAAAACTGTTGCCTTTGTACTATTGATCATTATAGTGATGAACTGGCATTAGTCATTATGACTGCTTGCATAACCTGTTCAGTCACCTACACATAAAATAAACACATACGGTAAACGTAATGACTACAAAACGTCTCTCCCTCCTCTCTCTCCCTATGTCTCTCTCTCATTCTCTCTCTCCCTCTCTCCTTCTCCATCTTTCTCTACGTCCCATGACCCTGTCTCCTCTGAAGGTTGTGTACTGCGGCCCGCCCAGCTGACCAACGCGGCGAGCAGCCCAATAGCCCTGGCAGCACAGCTGTGGCGTCCGAGGTGAGCTCGGCCGGGGTCGCGACCCCGCACTCCAATATCCCAGCATGCTCGGCAGATGTGGGTCATCAGACATCTGTTTCTCACCAGCGCCCAGCCACACCAGATTCCCTCTTAATAACCACTCCCATAATCACAGGGATTATTTTAATATTAGTGAGCACACTCAAACTGCCCCCCACCCCCACTGCTCTGATTAAGGTATAGTGCTCCATATGGTTATGGGGTCGGGATTTTTCTTGCCTGCAGTGAAAAACTACCAAAGCTACCAAAGCTTCATAAGCTCCAAAAAAGCCAGCTTAAAAAGGGGTAAACCCGGTCCCTCCATAAATAATATAAAAAAATCAGGAGGGAAGGCAAGGGGTTAGTGGTAAGAGCACTTCGGTAACAAAGGAACTTTTGTACAGAGGGTTGGGTCTTTTGGAGGTGATGTGTTGAAGGGTGACGTTGAACAGCAGTTAGGAGCAAGTCATCCTGTCATCATAAAGAGGGGATTATTGGCCATTGACAACCTGCTTAAATAAATATGAGCACACTAGCACATGCACGTGGACACACACACGCATACACACACACACCCGCACACACACACACATAGCTGCAGAGATTTACATGGTTTCCTCAATGTTCTAGAGTGCATGGGAATGGCCTTGAGGTCACAGCATTAGAATTGTATATAGTCACAATTAACTGTGCGCGGTATTGATTAGATGATTAATTATCAAATGTGCCGTCATGCTTTTTGGGGGGTGGGTTTCTTCACACATTTTCTAATAAATACCAATTCCAATTTTCTGAATTTGTACAATTTTACACATCATCAAATCTGCACAGCATTAGTGTTCCATGTGGTCTCTCTCCACTATGAAACAATCCTCTCCTCCTCCTCCTCCTCCTCCTCCCCCCTTCATATTTTGCCCCTATCTAAGAGATATACACTCAGCAAGAAAATAAATGTCCTCTCACTGTCACATGCGTTTATTTTCAGCAAACTTAACGTGTGTAAATATTTGTATGAACATAACACGATTCAACAACTGAGACATATACTGAACAGGTTCCACAGACATGTGACTAACAGAAATGAAATAATGAATCCCTGAACAAAGGGGAGGTCAAAATCAAAAGTAACAGTCAGTATCCGGTGTGGCCACCAGCTGCATTAAGTACCGCAGTGCATCTCCTCCTCATGGACTGCACCAGATTTGCCAATTCTTGCTGTGAGATGTTACCCCACTCTTCCACCAAGGCACCTGCAAGTTCGCGGACATTTCTGGGGGGAATGGCCCTAGCCCTCAACACCTGTGCAGGTGTTGTTACACATGGTCTGCACTACGAAGACGATCAGCTGTCCGTCCTGTCTCCCTGTAGCGCTGTCTTAGGCGTCTCACAGTACAGACACTGCAATTTATTGCCCTGGCCACATCTGCAGTCCTCATGCCTCCTTGCAGCATGCCTAAGGCACGTTCACGCAGATGAGCAGGGACCCTGGGCATCTTTCTTTTGGTGTTTTTCAGAGTCAGTAGAAAGGCCTCTGTAGTGTCCTAAGTTTTCAAAACTGTGACCTTAATTGCCTACCGTCTGTAAGCTGTTAGTTGTTTATGGTTCATTGAACAAACATGGGAAACGGGGTTTAAACCCTTTACAATGAAGATCTGTGAAGTTATTTGGATTTTTACAAATTATCTTTGAAAGACAGTGTCCTGAAAATGGGACGTTTCTTTTTTTGCTGAGTTTATTTGTGGAAGTCATGGCCTGTTGATGCTTACGAGTCTCAATGGGCCTGCTCTGGCTTTTCTCTGTTGGAGCTGCATCTGCAGTCACCATGGAGGCCTAGTTTATTAGTTAAAACCATTACCCCCACCCCCTGTCTGTGTCTATCTCCCTTAGTCAGACAGAGAAAGAGGCTGACGCAGAATGACATTTGTGAAGGCTTTTGCCTGAACATGGGTGAGCAGACATATTGGGATGCAGGAGTCTGTAGTCTGCCCTGACTTACACTTACTGTATGTCATAACCACATACACACACAAACAGTCACACAAGCAAACACACATGTACAGGCTGACACACTAACAAATACACATGCACACAACTAACCCAAAGAGGGCGGATCAGACTGTGTGCATGCGTGTTTGCTTGTGTGCGTGCTGTGTGTGTGTGTGTGTGTGTGTGTGTGTGTGTATGTGTGTGTGTGTGTGTGTGTGTGTGTGTGTGTGTGTGTGTGTGTGTGTGTGTGTGTGTGTGTGTGTGTGTGTGTGTGTGTGTGTGTGTGTGTGTGTGTGTGTGTGTGTGTGTGTGTATGGGGCGTTAGTGAAAGGTAAATCCTGCTTAGCGGTCGGCCAGCAGGTTTTTCACGAGAAGGGGATCTGTTATGCAACATGTGAGATCCTGTTAATCTGCTTCAGCCGCTTGCTCCTCCTGGGCTCCGTACTGCAGTAGCTCTCCCTGCAGCCTGCAGCCACGCATGGCCACACACCCAGGTGTCCTTAATGGGTTTAAGAGGTAGTCTGTGAGCCCCCCCCAGTCCCAGGCTCCTATCCAAGCCTGCTGCTTCTGTATGTGACTGACCAGAGAAAGTAAAGAAGATCGCGGAATGTGGCCAGAAAGGTCTACATGATCCCCCAAACACCTTGTCTCCTGAGAGTAGAAATATGCCTGTGCGTTTGAGTGATTCTTCCAGGACCTCTTCTGCATTGAATGTCCCATTCCTCCCTCCCTCCATCTCTCTCTCTCTCTCTCTCTTGCGCCATCCTCTCTCTCTACATACCTCACTCTCTCTTTCCGTCGCGCTCTTTCCCTCTCTCTCTCTTTCTCCACCCATCCCTCCCTCATTCTCACTCTTTCTATCCCTGTCAGACCCATCCCTCCTTCTCTCTCTCGCTCCCTGTGTGGTGTCTGCGATTACAAATCTCCCCAGGGAGCTGGGCTGATGACATTAGCTATTAGCCCCACTACTGGGGTCAGATGGATACGGCGGCTAAGCTAGCTCATCAAATCAAATCAAAATGTATTGGTCACATACACATATTTAGCAGATGTTATTGTGGGTGTAGCGAAATGCTTGTGTTCCTAGCTCCAACAGTGCAGTAGTATCTAACAATTCACAACAATACATAAATCTAAAAGTAAAAGAAGGGAATTAAGAAATATAGAAATATTAGGATGAGCAATGTCAGAGTGGCATTGACTAAAATACAGTAGAATAGAATACAGTATATACATATGAGATGAGTAAAGCACTATGTAAACAGTATTCAAGTGACCAGTGTTCCAATATTAAAGTGACCAGTGATTCCATGTCTATGTATATAGGGTAGCAGCCTCTAAGGTGCAGGGTTGAGTAACCGGGTGGTACCCGGCTAGTGATGGCTATTTAACAGTCTGATGGCCTTGAGATAGAAGCTGTTTTTCAGTCTCTCGGTCCCAGCTTTGATGCACCTGTACTGACCTCCCCTTCTGGATGATAGCGGGGTGAACAGGCCGTGCTGTGACATCGGGTGCTGAAGGTGTCCTGGAGGGCAGGCAGTGTGCCCCAGGTGATGCATTGGACAGACCGCACCACCCCCTGGAGAGCCCTGCGTTTGCAGGCGGTGCAGTTAGCTGTACAAGGCGGTGATACAGCCCGACGGGATGCTCTGTTGTGCATCTGTAAAAATTTGTGAGTGTTTTTGGTGACAAGCCAAATTTCTTCAGCCTCCTGAGGTTGAAGAGACGCTGTTGCGCCTTCTTCACCACACTGTCTGTGTGAGTTAACCATTTCAGTTTGTCAGTGATGTGTATGCAGAGGAACTTGAAGCTTTCCACAGTCTCCACTGCGGTCCTGTCGATGTGGACAGGGGTGTGCTCCCTCTGCTGTTTCCTGAAGTCAGAAGTCATCCCTATACCAGTCTGCTGTTCCCACATGCTTCAAGAGGGCCACCATTGTTCCTGTTCCCAAGAAAGCTAAGGTAACTGAGCTAAACGACTACCGCCCCGTAGCACTCACATCCGTCATCATGAAGTGCTTTGAGAGACTAGTCAAGGACCATATCACCTCCACCCTACCTGACACCCTTGACCCACTCCAATTTGCTTACCGCCCAAATAGGTCCACAGACGATGCAATCTCAACCACACTGCACACTGCCCTAACCCATCTGGACAAGAGGAATACCTATGTGAGAATGCTGTTCATCGACTACAGCTCGGCATTCAACACCATAGTACCCTCCAAGCTCGTCATCAAGCTCGAGACCCTGGGTCTCGACCCCGCCCTGTGCAACTGGGTACTGGACTTCCTGACGGGCCGCCCCCAGGTGGTGAGGGTAGGCAACAACATCTCCTCCCCGCTGATCCTCAACACTGGGGCCCCACAAGGGTGCGTTCTGAGCCCTCTCCTGTACTCCCTGTTCACCCACGACTGCGTGGCCATGCACGCCTCCAACTCAATCATCAAGTTTGCGGCACAACAGTGGTAGGCTTGATTACCAACAACGACGAGACGGCCTACAGGGAGGAGGTGAGGGCCCTCGGAGTGTGGTGTCAGGAAAATAACCTCACACTCAACGTCAACAAAACTAAGGAGATGATTGTGGACTTCAGGAAACAGCAGAGGGAACACCCCCCCATCCACATCGATGGAACAGTAGTGGAGAGGGTAGCAAGTTTTAAGTTCCTCGGCATACACATCACAGACAAACTGAATTGGTCCACTCACACAGACAGCATCGTGAGGAAGGCGCAGCAGCGCCTCTTCAACCTCAGGAGGCTGAAGAAATTCGGCTTGTCACCAAAAGCACTCACAAACTTCTACAGATGCACAATCGAGAGCATCCTGGCGGGCTGTATCACCGCCTGGTATGGCAACTGCACCGCCCTCAACCGTAAGGCTCTCCAGAGGGTAGTGAGGTCTGCACAACGCATCACCGGGGGCAAACTACCTGCCCTCCAGGACACCTACACCACCCGATGCTACAGGAAGGCCATAAAGATCATCAAGGACATCAACCACCCGAGCCACTGCCTGTTCACCCCGCTGCCATCCAGAAGGCGAGGTCAGTACAGGTGCATCAAAGCTGGGACCGAGAGACTGAAAAACAGCTTCTATCTCAAGGCCATCAGACTGTTAAACAGCCACCACTAACATTGAGTGGCTACTGCCAACACACTGTCAATGACACTGACTCTACTCCAGCCACTTTAATCATGGGAATTGATGGGAAAGATGTAAATATATCACTAGCCACTTTAAACAATGCTACCTTATATAATGTTACTTACCCTACATTGTTCATCTCATATGCATACGTTGATACTGTACTCTATATCATCGACTGCATCCTTATGTAATACATGTATCACTAGCCACTTTAACTATGCCACTTGGTTTACATACTTATCTCATATGTATATACTGTACTCGATATCATCTACTGTATCTTGCCTATGCTGCTCTGTACCATCACTCATTCATATATCCTTATGTACATATTCTTTATCCCCTTACACTGTGTATGACAGTAGTTTTTTTTGGAATTGTTAGTTAGATTACTTGCTCGTTATTACTGCATTGTCGGAACTAGAAGCACAAGCATTTCGCTACACTCGCATTAACATCTGCTAACCATGTGTATGTGACAAATAAAATTTGATTTGATTTGATTTGATTTGATTTGAAGTCCACAATCAGCTCCTTTGTTTTGTTGACATTGAGGTTATTTCCTGGCACCACTCAAACAGGGCCCTCACCTCCTCCCTGTATGTTGTCTCATTATTGTTGGTAATCAGTCCGACTATTTATTTTACTAGGCAAGTCAGTTAAGAACAAATTCTTATTTACAATGACAGCCTATCCCAGCCAAGCCCTAACCAGGGTGACACTGGGCCAATTGTGTGCCGCCCTATGGGTCACCCAATCAAGGTCGGGTTGTGATACAGCCTGGAATTGAACCAGGGTCTGTAGTGGTACCTCTAACACTGAGATGCAGTGCCTTAGACCGCTGCACCACTCAGGATACAATGACTGTTGTTTTTTGGGGTTTTGTATTGTTATTTTTTTTGTTGCTCTTTTCCAATTTTGTGGTATCCAATTGGTAGTTACAGTCTTGTCTCATTGCTTCTACTCCCGTACAGACTCGGGAGAGACGAAGGTCGAGAGCCGTGCGTCCTCCGAAACACAACCCAACCAAGCCGTACTGCTTCTTGACACAATGCCCACTTTACCCGGAAGCCAGCCGCACCAATGTGTCATAGGAAACAGAGGCGACCGTGTCAGCGTGCACTGCGCCCGGCCCGCCACAGGAGTCGCTAGTGCGTGATAGGACAAGGACATCCCTGCCAGCCAAACCCTACCCTAACCCGAACAACGCTGGGCCAATTGTGCATCGCCCCATGGGTCTCCCGATCGCGCCCGGCTGGGACTGAGCCTGGACTCAAACCCAGAATCTCTAGTGGCACAGCTTGGACTGCGATGCAGTGCCTTAGACCACTGCACCACTCGGGAGGCCACACCAACGACTGTTGTGTCGTCTGCAAATTTGATGACTGAGTTACCCAGCTCATTAGCATATGCTAATGATCGTCTCCAGGTGAAGGGGCTAGACATACAGCCTACTCACCTATTTATTAGTTGCATGCACACGCCACTTAGCACCACTGACTGACTGGGCAACTGATTTGAGTAATTTCAATCCAGGCTGCAAATAGACAGATACAGTATATTGCAGTTCTGGTCCATAGATCATTATGATGCTAATATCTTAAAATCTGTCCCCTGGCCTCCCGGGTGGTGCAGTGGTTAAG